>NC_136492.1:74307644-74517644 GCF_053919585.1 Euprymna scolopes
GCACACGTAAGTCAATTTAAAATGTCTTATACACATGCGCAAATATATATTTTTACGTTAAAGTCGATTCATTTTTAATCATTTCTTATCTGTCTGAAGATACCTCAAACAGTAGCAACTAAGACTGAACTGCTGAATGCTTTGGTTTCGATTCTAGCTGATGATGATAGTTTATTTTATTTTAGTTTGGAGATTACTATTATATATTAGGTACAATATAATAATCAATAAACTATCGGCTCTGTAATTGTTACATGATAAGGGCTGTCCCCTTTTCATGTAAGTATAAAAATAGAGAGATTTAGTTAAAATGAAAATGGAATGCATAGACAAAATTCGAACCTCGTAATTTAGGTTTAGAAATAGATTACGAGAGAGAATTAGCAATGGAATGTGAAAACAAACCATTGTTTAGCTTAGAGATAAAATAGTCTCAAGAAAATAATGTGCGTTGTCAATTCTGTTATGAAAATTCAATTGAAAGAATGAAACTACAAGATAATTTAATAAACATGTTTTTAATATATTGGAAATATAGGTTACTGGGAATATAGGTTACAATTCCTTTTGTAAACAAAGGAAAAAGTTTTGGACACGCATTTCACGAACACGTGAAAGAAGACACATGTTTTAACATGTGTATGACGTCATGGAAAATAGGAAGTTCTCGATATAGTAAGAGAAACTAAGATAAACTGGGGGAGAGAGTGAGAGGGAGTCTGAGGACGACAGACGACAGTCCATACATGGACATTCGAACGTCTAGAAGCGAGACGGTCACTTTTAAAACTTAGAATGTGAAGCTTTGAATTCTTGACTCAGAAAACCACGGCCGGTCTGGAGAAGAAATAAACCCATCATGTGTTTTTATAAAAGTCGTCTTTGTGTTGTAATTCTACCAAAAGGTAAAGTGAAAATTGTTATTATATGTCTTGTATATCATGTGGTTTAAAATGTCTTTGCATACACATCTTACATACGCAATACAAACACGAAGGCTGTCTCAACACTATCTCCTCACTCAAAGAGCTTCTACACTTCTAAGTATGAACATTTTTATATATATGAATATCATTATAACACGAACAATGTCTCAACAACATCCCTCTCTAAGACTTCTAAATATAACAAACACGGTTTGGTGCCCGTTGACCAATTCGCATCAACGATGCAAAACCGAACCTGGGGTAAATACAATTTGGAGTCGGAAGCGACCAGACCACCCAGCAAGGGTGGGTTTTAAAAAAAAATTCAGTTACCACGGAAAAAAAATAAAGAAACACAACGTTTTAAAAGGGTCCAAGATAATTTTAAAAAATAAATAATACCACGGAAAAAAAATTTACACGATCACAGAAATGCGAACAAAAAGACAAAAAACATTTGAACACACACGCACACATAAATCTAAAGTTTACAAGATAATACTAAAAAGGAAAAAAAAAGGCCGACATGCCGTAATGAATGATAAAAGAGATACGGTTAGTTAAAAAAAAAACTACCCACGAATATTTCATTCATAAATAAAATAAAAACACGGCCGCACAAAAATAGAAAATAGGGCAGTGTGTCATTCATAAAAATGTGTGTTAATGTCTGAATTGATTAGAGAAACTGCCAATCATAATAAATAACAATTTAGTGTCAAAAGTCGAAAGTACATTTAAAATTCTCGCGTATTAAAAGGAAGAATAAATAAATAAATAAAATAAAATACACTATAGCAAAAAGAAGGATGCAGAAATGAAAATAAAATTGTGAATAATTTTCGGCTTTTTAGTGTGTTTTAATTGTTCGTGTCTTTGAAAAAGGGACAATTTTTTGTTTTGTGTTAACGGACTTTTGAAATGTATAATGTAACGAATTTTTATTTTGCTTTGTTTTGTTGCAAAATGTTTAAATGTATTAAGGTATTTTCTTTTGAAAATGTGTTGATGTTGAACCATATTGTAATGTAAATGTTATTGTTTTCACAGCAAGAATTCAAACTCCTCAGTAAATATACATTAGATTCCACAGTCTAGGAGAAAATAAAACTAGTTACGACGTATGGTTGGCTTACAGATTCCGTTAGAATTTTAGAAGGGGGACAAGAATTAAAATTACGTAAACGGGTATTTAGAGAGTTTTAGATGTGATAAGCCATAAGAAAGACGTTTTTTTAAGCATTTGGTTTTTGTTTTTGTTCTTTTAGAGATCCTATATTTTTGTCCCCAGAAAAGTGACTTGGGAGGGATTGATAAGTACAAGATGTGCCCCTATTCGAAAAATTTGGGAACCTGGTTAATTAAGTGCTTAAAATAAGCTGGTTGCACGTAACGACTCCAAGCAAGTGGTAAGACTTTACTTAATTAATAAACAGGCGTTGGAAAGAATACGAAAATTCTTAAGGGGACCAGTAAACCGATGATAGGTAGTCCCGAGGCAATCACATATAGCTTAATAAAGTTAGAGACAGGCAAAAATATGCTGTAGATTACGTAAGAAAGATATAACCTTGTATTTTTTTAGAGACGCATGAAGGTGGGATATATCTGCTGGATCTCGGAAGCTCTGGGGAGAGAAAAGAAAAATCACAAAAAATCGGGCAATTAGATAGAATTTAGGTGCAATTAAGGTGTTGTGGCGCAAAAGGTGTTAGTTAGTTAGGGGGGATATTTCTAAATCCTCGTCGAAGTTTCAAGAATTCAAGCAAGGAAATCCAAATGAATCCGTATGAGAGAAAAAAAGGTATATCTTGATAGTTAAAGCCAACCAAGAAGATTGGTTATGAGCTTTGGCATGTCCCGTATAAGATAGTTATAGAATTAAAAAAAAACAAAGCCATACTTGATAAGACTAACCATGCGGAAAGAGACGATCAGGACACTTTTGGGACGAAGGAAGTCGTCCATTTCGAGGGAGGTGGAAACCTCTAGTCTGCGGCATATGGGTGGCTGGAAAGTAGCTGATGTGAATCATAGGTAAAGACCCTACACCCAAAAAGAAAATGCCAGGAAAATCAGAAAGGTTCTGATCTTATAAAAATATAATAATTGTGAAGTCGGCCGAGGAGGGCTAACTGAAAGAGATATTTTTAGCCTGATCTTTCCTAGCTGTGTGGTTGTGTAAATGTAAAAAAAAATTTACTAAATTTAAAAATGCATACATTTTTTTGTGTGAAATATGGAAGGGAGGGATGTTACATGATAAGGGCTGTCCCCTTTTCATGCAAGTATAAAAATAGAGAGATTTAGTTAAAATGAAAATGAAATAGCATAGACGAAATTCGAACCTCCTAATTTAGGTTTAGAAATAGATTACGAGAGAGAATTAGCAATGGAATGTGAAAACAAACCATTGTTTAGCTTAGAGATAAAATAGTTTCAAGAAAAGAATGTGCGTTGTCAATTCTGTTATGAAAATTCAATTGAAAGAATGAAACTACAAGATAATTCATTAAACATGTTTTTAATATATTGGAAATATAGGTTACTGAGAATATAGGTTAAAATTCCTTTTGTAAACAAAGGAAAAAGTTTTGGACACGCATTTCCAGAACACGTGAAAGAAGACACATGTTTTAACATGTGTATAACGTCATAGAAAATGGGAAGTTCTCGATATAGTTAGAGAAACTGAGGGAGAGAGTGAATGGAGGTTTGAGGACGACAGACGACAGTCCATACATGGACATTCGAACGTCTAGAAGCGAGACGGTCACTTTTGAAACTTAGAATGTGAAGCTTTGAATTCTTGACTCAGAAAACCACGGCCGGTCTGGAGAAGAAATAAACCCATCATGTGTTTTTATAAAAGTCGTCTTTGTGTTGTAATTCTACCAAAAGGTAAAGTGAAAATTGTTATTATATGTCTTGTATATAATGTGGTTTAAAATGTCTTTGCATACACATCTTACATACGCAATGCAAACACGAAGGCTGTCTCAACACTATCTCCTCACTCAAAGAGCTTCTACACTTCTAAGTATGAACATTTTTATATATATGAATATCATTATAACACGAACAATGTCTCAACAACATCCCTCTCTAAGACTTCTAAATATAACAAACACGGTTTGGTGCCCGTTGACCAATTCGAATCAACGATGCAAAACCGAACTTGGGGTAAATACAATTTGGAGCCGGAAGCGACCAGACCACCCAGCAAGGGTGGGTTAAAAAAAAACACTTCTGTTACCACGGAAAAAAAAAGAAACACAACGTTTTAAAAGGGTCCAAGATAATTAAAAATAAATAAATAATACCACGGAAAAAAAATTTACACGATCACAGAAATGCGAACACAAAGAAAAAAACTTTGAACACACACGCACACAGAAATCTAAAGTTTACAAGAAAATATTAAAAAAGAAAAAAAAGGCCGATATGCCGTAATGAATGATAAAAGAGATACGGTCAGTTAAAAAAACTACCCACGAATATTTCATTCATAAATAAAATAAAAACACGGCCGCACACAAATAGAAAATAGGACACTGTGTCATTCATAAAAATGTGTGCTAATGTCTGAATTGTTTAGAGAAACTGTCAATCATAATAAATAACAATTTAGTGTCAAAAGTCGAAAGTACATTTAAAATTCTCGCGTATTAAAAGGAAGAATAAATAAATAAATAAATACACTATAGCAAAAAAGAAGGATGCAGAAATGAAAATAAAATTGTGAATAATTTTCGGCTTTTTAGTGTGTTTTAATTGTTCGTGTCTTTGAAAAAGGGACAATATTTTGTTTTGTGTTAACGGACTTTTGAAATGTATAATGTAACGAATTTTTATTTTTATATTGTTTTGCTGCAAAATGTTTAAATGTATTAAGGTATTTTCTTTTGAAAATGTGTTGATGTTGAACCATATTGTAATGTAAATGTTATTGTTTTCACAGCAAGAATTCAAAGTCATCAATAAATATACATTAGATTTAAACAGTCTAGGAGAAAATAAAGCTAATTAAGACGTATGGTTGGCTTACAGATTCAGTTAGAATTTTAAAAGGGGGGACAAGAATTAAAATTACGTAAACGGGTATTTAGAGAGGTTTTAGATGTGATAAGCCGTAAGAAAGATGTGTTTTTAGCATTTAGTTTTTGTTTTTGTTGTTTTAGAGATCCTATATTTTTGTCCCAAGAAAGGTTACTTGGGAGGGATTGATAAGTACAAGATGTGCCCCTATTCGAAAAATTTGGGAACCTGGTTAATTAAGTGCTTAAAATAAGCTGGTTGCACGTAACGACTCCAAGCAAGTGGTAAGACTTGGCTTAATTAATAAACAAGCGTTGGAAAGAATACGAAAATTCTTAAGGGGACCAGTAAACCGATGATAGGTAGTCCCGAGGCAATCACATATAGCTTAATAAAGTTAGAGACAGGCAAAAATATGCTGTAGATTACGTAAGAAAGATATAACCTTGTATTTTTTTAGAGACGCATGAAGGTGGGATATATCTGCTGGATCTCGGAAGCTCTGGGGAGAGAAAAGAAAAATCACAAAAAATCGGGCAATTAGATAGAATTTAGGTGCAATTAAGGTGTTGTGGCGCAAAAGGTGTTAGTTAGTTAGGGGGATATTTCTAAATCCTCGTCGAAGTTTCAAGAATTCAAGCAAGGAAATCCGAATGAATCCGTATGAGAGAAAAAAGGTATATCTTGATAGTTAAAGCCAACCAAGAAGATTGGTTATGAGCTTTGGCATGTCCCGTATAAGATAGTTATAGAATAAAAAAAAACAAAGCCATACTTGATAAGACTAACCATGCGGAAAGAGACGATCAGGACACTTTTGGGACGAAGGAAGTCGTCCATTTCGAGGGAGGTGGAAACCTCTAGTCTGCGGCATATGGGTGGCTGGAAAGTAGCTGATGTGAATCATAGGTAAAGACCCTACACGCAAAAAGTAAATGCCAAGAAAATCAGAAAGGTTCTGATCTTATAAAAATATAATAATTGTGAAGTCGGCCGAGTAGGGCTAACTGAAAGAGATTTTTTTAGCCTGATCTTTCCTAGCTGTGTGGTTGTGTAAATGTAAAAAAAAAAATTTACTAAATTTAAAAATGCATACATTTTTTGTGTGAAATATTGAAGGGAGGGATGTTACATGATAAGGGCTGTCACCTTTTCATGTAAGTATAAAAATAGAGAGATTTAGTTAAAATGAAAATGAAATAGCATAGACGAAATTCGAACCTCCTAATTTAGGTTTAGAAATAGATTACGAGAGAGAATTAGCAATGGAATGTGAAAACAAACCATTGTTTAGCTTAGAGATAAAATAGTTTCAAGAAAAGAATGTGCGTTGTCAATTCTGTTATGAAAATTCAATTGAAAGAATGAAACTGAAAGATAATTCATTAAACATGTTTTTAATATATTGGAAATATAGGTTACTGAGAATATAGGTTAAAATTCCTTTTGTAAACAAAGGAAAAAGTTTTGGACACGCATTTCCAGAACACGTGAAAGAAGACACATGTTTTAACATGTGTATGACGTCATGGAAAATAGGAAGTTCTCGATATAGTAAGAGAAACTAAGATAAACTGGGGGAGAGAGTGAGAGGGAGTCTGAGGACGACAGACGACAGTCCATACATGGACATTCGAACGTCTAGAAGCGAGACGGTCACTTTTGAAACTTAGAATGTGAAGCTTTGAATTCTTGACTCAGAAAACCACGGCCGGTCTGGAGAAGAAATAAACCCATCATGTGTTTTTATAAAAGTCGTCTTTGTGTTGTAATTCTACCAAAAGGTAAAGTGAAAATTGTTATTATATGTCTTGTATATCATGTGGTTTAAAATGTCTTTGCATACACATCTTACATACACAATATGAACACTAAGACTGTCTCAACACTATCTCCTCACTCAAAGAGCTTCTACACTTCTAAGTATGAACTTTTTTATATATATGAATATCATTATAACACGAACAATGTCTCAACAACATCCCTCTCTAAGACTCCTAAATAGAACAAACACGATTTGGTGCCCGTTGACCAATTTGCATCAACGATGCAAAACCGAACCTGGGGTAAATACAATTTGGAGCCGGAAGCGACCAGACCACCCAGCAAGGGTGGGTTAAAAAAAAAACACTTCTGTTACCACGGAAAAAAAAAAGAAACACAACGTTTTAAAAGGGTCCAAGATAATTAAAAATAAATAAATAATACCACGGAAAAAAAATTTACACGATCACAGAAATGCGAACACAAAGAAAAAACTTTGAACACACACGCACACAGAAATCTAAAGTTTACAAGAAAATATTAAAAAAGAAAAAAAAGGCCGATATGCCGTAATGAATGATAAAAGAGATACGGTCAGTTAAAAAAACTACCCACGAATATTTCATTCATAAATAAAATAAAAACACGGCCGCACACAAATAGAAAATAGGACACTGTGTCATTCATAAAAATGTGTGCTAATGTCTGAATTGTTAAGAGAAACTGTCAATCATAATAAATAACAATTTAGTGTCAAAAGTCAAAAGTACATTTAGAATTCTCGCGTATTAAAAGGAAGAATAAATAAATAAATAAAATAAAATACACTATAGCAAAAAGAAGGATGCAGAAATGAAAATAAAATTGTGAATAATTTTCGGCTTTTTAGTGTGTTTTAATTGTTCGTGTCTTTGAAAAAGGGACAATTTTTTGTTTTGTGTTAACGGACTTTTGAAATGTATAATGTAACGAATTTTTATTTTTATTTTGTTTTGCTGCAAAATGTTTAAATGTATTAAGGTATTTTCTTTTGAAAATGTGTTGATGTTGAACCATATTGTAATGTAAATTTCACAGCAAGAATTCAAAGTCATCAATAAATATACATTAGATTTAAACAGTCTAGGAGAAAATAAAGCTAATTAAGACGTATGGTTGGCTTACAGATTCAGTTAGAATTTTAAAAGGGGGGACAAGAATTAAAATTACGTAAACGGGTATTTAGAGAGGTTTTAGATGTGATAAGCCGTAAGAAAGATGTGTTTTTAGCATTTAGTTTTTGTTTTTGTTTTTTTAGAGATCCTATATTTTTGTCCCAAGAAAAGTTACTTGGGAGGGATTGATAAGTACAAGATGTGCCCCTATTCGAAAAATTTGGGAACCTGGTTAATTAAGTGCTTAGGTTTAGAAATAGATTACGAGAGAGAATTAGCAATGGAATGTGAAAACAAACCATTGTTTAGCTTAGAGATAAAATAGTTTCAAGAAAATAATGTGCGTTGTCAATTCTGTTATGAAAATTCAATTGAAAAAATGCAACTACAAGATAATTCATTAAACATGTTTTTAATATATTGGAAATATAGGTTACTGAGAATATAGGTTAAAATTCCTTTTGTAAACAAAGGAAAAAGTTTTGGACACGCATTTCCAGAACACGTGAAAGAAGACACATGTTTTAACATGTGTATAACGTCATAGAAAATGGGAAGTTCTCGATATAGTTAGAGAAACTGAGGGAGTGAGTGAATGGAGGTTTGAGGACGACAGACGACAGTCCAGACATGGACATTCGAACGTCTAGAAGCGAGACGGTCACTTTTGAAACTTAGAACGTGAAGCTTTGAATTCTTGACTCAGAAAAACACGGCCGGTCTGGAGAAGAAATAAACCCATCATGTGTTTTTATAAACGTCGTCTTTGTGTTGTAATTCTACCAAAAGGTAAAGTGAAAATTGTTATTATATGTCTTGTATATCATGTGGTTTAAAATATCTTTGCATACACATCTTACATACACAATATGAACACTAAGACTGTCTCAGCACTATCTCCTCACTCAAAGAGCTTCTACACTTCTAAGTATAAACATTTAATATATATATGAAAAACTTTATAACACGAACAATCTCTCTTACAATCTCTCTCTCTCTCTCTCTCTCTCTCTCTCTCTCTCTAAAACTCAACAACAAACTCTCAATAAGACTCTCAAAGACTCTAACATACACTAATAATAATAATAATAATAATAATAATAATAATAATAATAATAATAATAAGACTATTATATAACATAATAATAAATAAGAAATCTGCATGAATTAAAATATCATATTTAACCGGTCGTCATGTTCGTATATATATATCGTGGAGTCCCGATTTCGAATCTCGCTAGATTCAGCCGCTCTGATTAGTCGTAGATGACGAAATACGAGCCAGTCGATAATTATTTTTAAAAATTATATTTATAGTGTGTGTGTGTGTGTGTGTGTGTGTGTGTGTGTGTGTGTGTGTGTGTGTGTGTGTGTGTGTGTGTGTGTATTTTCGCAGCACGTCATTATTCAAGCATGTCTGATTGAACACAACTGAGTTTTTCTTTTTTCCGATTTTGTTGGATAACTTTTTGATTCGCCGAGCGATCTTTTTTGTTTCAGCTGGCAGGTTGTATATTATGGCTCAGTAGCTGTTGTTCGATCATATCCTCCTCGAGCGCAAAGTGTGCAATGAAAATGACCTAACATTTTCATTACAAACTTTGCTTTCGTATAAGCTGTATCGCCTGAAGAGGTCTATAGCTACTAAAAACTAGCTGGCCGAAACATGCTCATGACTGTGCAGCAACCCATTATAGCTCATGTATAAACAAATTTGAAAAAACATGCCTCTGTCGATAAGAGTCCATCATGTGAGATGTATCGTTGGCCTAGTTGTCTTGGCTAGGGCAGCGCCTTTGATCTTAGTCCAAAGGCGAGGGAGTAGTTCATTACTGTAAAATTAATTGTCTTGGGACATGTATAAATCAATCCTTTATTCCCCTAGCTGCTATGGCTGTTAGTTGAAATAGTAGGGAAATAAAACTAGAAGAAAAACTCTGAAATTTCACCAGCCTAATTATCTCAGCATTGCTTCCAATTGTTTTGGGGTATCTCTTGTCTATTGCACTTAAGAACCGCTGAGCCAAGGGAGGTGTGGTTAGCGCTTGCGCAACTCTTGCTTGGCGATAGACTTGTCATCACCGTTTCAATGAATACTCCTTGTCTTTTGGGGTGAAATGAAGCCAACCCAAAATAATATAACGACTGATGTGCACGTGACCTTTTAATAAATGACCTTTTGTATAACACAATATTACTGGTTCGCAATAGAGAACGCTAACTGACCTGTGTTTTTAGTGCATCAAGCTTTTCTCCGTTGATAATTAAATGTCCGCTTCTGGAGAAACCGTTGTCTTATTTTGATCACGTGACATTTTCCGTAAGAAAAAATAGGCATAATTATTTTACACACATGAGGAGTTCTCGCTCAAATCATAAACAACGATGGATTACTAACAAAAACAAGTAGTGTTCTTTGGAGTTTGAGTGACAACAAATCCCCCCTCCCCTGATTTTCAGTGCTCTCTGCTTCTTTCGAACACCATTGCAAGTCACGTTGCATTATCGCAGGAGCAGTTGTTCGTTGACTTATTGCTGATAACGGCCGATGACTTTCTCTATTATGTAAGTGACTATCAGCCTCCTAATAATTTCAGAACTAGTCAAAGTCCAAGCAATGCTATTGGTTTTCTGTCTTTCTTCTCAGACTCTTCACCAATGCGTTGAGCACCTACAATAAAAATAATGACAGAGCAGAGAAAGACTCGTAGCGTCTTCGTGAGAAGGCGGTAGTGTAACAGAGTGCAGATTCGCGTACGCAAATTCATACGAAATAACGTCACCAGTAAAGAACAAGACTATAAAAAGGAGAAAGAGCACTTTAGAGAAGGCGATCACGATAGAGAGGTGGATGACGTTAGAGATCACGTTCGAGGCGGGATGACGTCTCAGATAACGATCACGTGAGGGATGTCACAGCGGTAACGAGAGAATGAGGAAATAAATGCTGTTGTACAACAAAAACAAAAAAGTTGAAGTTCTTTTCTATTCTTTGTCTCTTTTGCGACTGAGACTACAACTTGTTGGGTAAGATTACAGTAGTAGGGAGGAGAAACAGTTATCGACCACTAGATTTTGAAGCCGGTTTTGTACCTTGTCAATGCAAGAAACGGCTGCTTTGAGCAGCTGCTCTCCAGATGTGTCAAAAGCATTCAATATTAGGACGTATTTACTCTTATACAGGTATCTTATACATATTAATTCTTAATTAATTAATATATTAATATATTATTAATTATACATATTAATTCTTAATTAATTAATTAATTGATTCTTCGGACTACTGTTCTCATCTTGGGTGTTATTTTCACGTTTCGGTCGATGTAACCTCCAATCTTTTTCTAGTGTGTCGTATCGAACAAGAGAATTATTTTTTGGAACTCGGGAATCTGCAAGGAATTTTCTAACAAACCATTTTATTTAATCCACGGGAGTAACATGGTCTCGCTCATCATCTTTGTAGTGGACAAAGTATTTAGTTAAATTCAGTTGTAAGTTACTCTCTTTTTGGGGCTGATGGTTCCTCGGTGCAGGCGACATTCAAAAGCAATTGCGAATTACTTAGGACTTCTGTTCAGTCATGGCTGAAGAAACAATAGCATGCTACACACATGGATTAAATAAACGGTCCAATTCGAAATTCCGTGCAGATTCCTGAGTTCGACAAAAAGATTCCTGAGTTCGACAAAAAGATTCCTGAGTTTGACAAAAAGATTCCTGAGTTCGACAAAAAGATTCCTGAGTTCGACAAAAAGATTCCTGAGTTCGACAAAAAGATTCCTGAGTTCGACAAAAAGATTCCTGAGTTCGACAAAAAGATTCCTGAGTTTGACAAAAAGATTCCTGAGTTCGACAAAAAGATTCCTGAGTTCGACAAAAAGATTCCTGAGTTCGACAAAAAGATTCCTGAGTTCGACAAAAAGATTCCTGAGTTCGACAAAAAGATTCCTGAGTTTGACAAGATACACCAGAAGAATGTTGGAAGTTACATCGACCAAAACATTGTGAAATTAACACTCACGATGAGAACAGTAGCCCGAAAAATCTAATTAATACGGACTTTCTTTTCTTCCAAGTTTGTTTGCGAATTTTATATGCTTGAACATATATTAAAAACAGAAACAACCTTGATATTGATTATGTCTGCTTTTCGCATTCTCTAATTTCTCCTGAATTTAACTAACATTGTAAGGGAAGGGGGTAAATATTTCTACAAGGCGGTACATCTCACACCCTCCTTTATATGTACATGCATATTTATCTAATTCATGGGGTTAAGTTGCTATATGGGATCCACACACACGTTGAGAAACGCGAAACGCGCAATAACCCTAACACGCTCATACACGCAAGGATAAGCACATATAAACTTCTTGGGAATAAAAATTTATAAATACTAATGAGTTTACAACGCACAATTACAAAAGATAATACAGAGAGATAGATAGATAGATAGATAGATAGATAGATAGAGAGAGAGAGAGAGAGAGAGAGAGAGAGAGAGAGAAAGAGAGAGTTCGCACAGAGAAAACTATCTTCATTCATGAAGAAAAACCATAAACCATTAAAGAATGTACTAATTTCTCGTTCGTAGAAAACCATAGCATGACAAGGGTCTAAAAGGTACATTAAGCACATTTGCTGTATTTAAACGTCGATTATGGAAATTATAAATCTATATAATTATAAAACTCAAATGACCTTGTACTGATGTATGTAACCCACTTTCCGGTTTACGACATCCGGTTGCGCATACGTGCATGACCTGCGCACTGAAATATTAACGTTATTATTTCGAAATTATTATTTAACATGTGAAGAGTGGGGTTTAAAATAACTTAAACGTAAAACAGAAATGAACGATGTAAAAAAAAAAAGCAGATATATCAAAATTTGAATTTAACTATAATAAGTATTATGGTATCTGTTCAGTGCACATTTGCCTATAAGTATGGCCAACCATTTATAATTCAGTAACTGTAAATTTTTTTTTTTTAAATAATCAATTATAATAAACAGAACGACTCATAGAAATCTATCTATATTCTTTTTTTCATTTTAATATACTTTCATAGAAATGTTTCTGTTATGTCAAAAAAAACTATTTCCTTTACGTCACAAGTGTCACGCTCATACATGAATTCCATAGCTAATATAACATACTGACCCAACGGGTCATGGGTAGTCTAGTTTAAAGTTTCAAATTTTGATGGTTCTACCTTTTCTATATATCTATAAAAGTAAGAATGTGTGAGTGTGTGTGCCACTTCTCAACCTCAACAAAGTTTTGATCTACAAACTTGAAATTTGATATACAGAATATTCAAACATGTGGAAAACTATTTTAATCGGTTTTCATCCGAAAAAAGGGTTGCTAAGGGGTTAAAATTGAAAAATTAGTACGTGAGGGGGTCATCTGTTTGTTAACTTTTTCACGAATGCGCATGCGTGAATCGTTAATATGACAGATTCTTAATGTTAAGAATGAGTAGGTTTGAAAACACTTTTAAAGACCGTGTTAAGCTGGCCTAATGGTTATCGTATTTGACTCACTGTTTTAGGTTTTAGTTTCGATCTCAGCTAGAGTTTGTTTTTACTTACAAGAAGTAAACTGTTAAGAAAAAAGAATACTCGCATGCACATGTCTTGATTTAGTTCTGTTTTTTTTTTTTTTTTTTTACTTCATTTTTTTTTTTTTTTAAGAATTTAACGTTACTTTTAATACTGGACAACGCCGGATATATCTTCTAGTATGTCTGTTTATAATAAATAAGAACTCTGCATTAAAATATAATATTCATGCGTATTTTACGACCAGGCAAAACCAGACGGTCTACTAGTTTAATATAAACTTTACTCCCATTGGATATACAATACTCTCTGATATATATATATATATATATATATATATATATATATATATATATATATATATATATGAGCGAGATAAGTCACAGATTAAAGGTCAAGTGAAATATCCTGTTAGATGTTATATTGAGGTAATACTTTCAGGGTGATCCTAGCCAAAAAGGTAAAGCTCAATATTTAAAAATAGAGCAATATATAAGTTTAATGCTTCATTTCCTCTGATGATATGGGCCAGTATTGAAAATCCATGGATTAAGGAAATTAACATAACTCCCCTCTATATATTCCTAGTGTCAAACAATAAATTCTTAACTGAAATATATGTGTTTATATTTTTATTTTCGGAATTTTACTTGAACCACTAAACTTATATATATATATATATATATATATATATATATATATATATATATATATATATATATATATATATGCATATATATGCATATATATGTGTGTGTGTGTGTTTATATATATAAATATATATATATATATATATATATATATATATATATATATATATATATATATATATATATAGGGAGAGAGAGAGAAAGAGAGTGTGAGAGAGAGAATTCTTGTTTGTTTTAAAAAAGTAAGTCAAAATTGAAACAAATATAAATAATGCAAAGAAAGTACATCTGTTTTGTGTTTTATTTTGTTCTTTTGTTGATTTTCTTGCTGACCTTAACAACAACAAAAAAAACGTATAAATAATAAAATAAAGGTGAAACAAAAAATAACGTTTCGTTGGAGCAAGAGATCAAACGAGATGTCCGCTTTAAACTCTCGATATTTCTTCAAAACGCACAAAAAAAAAAAGAAAAAAAAGAGTTGGGTTCATTCCAATGGCGGCAGGTTTGAAGCAGAACTATCAAACGTTGATTGAAAAAGAAATATAAAACATGAAAGAAAAACAAAATGATGAGAAAACGATACAAAGTGATTTAACAAATACATTTACTTTACATAAAAACGTCGGTCTAACTGGTTTGAGAGTAAGTGTAGTTAATGGTTCGAGAGTATTTGCAGTTAATGAACGCTTCGGTTGGGATGGAGTAAGTTCCCTCCCATTTTTTACGTGTCTTTTTACGTATTTATCCACCTAATTGAACTTATTATTACATTTGTAGCATACAAATAGAAGCACTATGAGAGCGTAAATATTCGCCAAGTCTGCAGACGGTTCACACACAACGTAGAATTGGATATAAATATGTGTTATCTGCAGAAGCGGCAGCAAATGTTGTTTTACGTATTGATACATCGATAGACAAAAGCCCGAATCAGCATTTTATTTCAACCAACCGATCTCAAGAGGTATTTATTTAGCAGCAGGAGCAGATATACACGCGGCTCAAGATTTTGAAAATGTTTGCTTTATAATATTATTGTAGATTGGTTTTAGCAGTCAACTTCTTTTCTGGCTTGTCCAATCAAAGACCATCACGCGGGTGAGTTGATCATGTGACCGAGTTTAAAACGTTAAACACACGGCAATTCTTTCTCTTTATCTTCCCGGTTCTCGCTCACAGCACACTCCTTTGTTGAAGCTCAACTTCGCCCGGGCCAACATGGCTACCTCCACACACGGACTTCATGCGGTACACACATGAAATCTCATTATCTCACAGGACTCTCTAATCTTTTGTCCCCGTCTATACAGGTCATACTAACGAAGATAAGCAATAAAGTTGCTATTAAATGTAAGAATTAGACTATTGTCTTTCTTATTTTACACTTACCTTCAATTCTCGCGTATAGTATGAAACCCAAACATTGCGTTTTTTTCTTCTTTTTCTTTCAGAGTGAACACGCGCGCGTACGTTGCAATCCAGCTTTCGTCAAGAGCATACATACGACAGGATACGTATTCAAACGAACTACTAAACATAGCGATAGCATATACACGTCGCTTACCGAACACAGACGCAGTTCATAGACGTACTCTCTCACTAGCAAACCAAGCACGTTAATATATACACACATCTACAACGTCTATTCAACTTACGCGCACTGGTACTCTTGCATTTTTTTTTTTTTAGTTGCTTTCTTCCAATTCGAATGTCGTCTGCTTCTATTTTGATAGCGCTTTCTCATTGGCTAATCAAACTCCCAGAAATTGAATTACAAAAAAAAAAGTAAGTAATCAGAAAATAAAGTCCTCCCCTTAATATTGCCTTAAAAATTATTAAAAACATAACAGAGAAAAAGAACTTAAAGAAATAAAATAAAAAGTTGAGTTGGTGTTTCAACATTTGAACAACGCTCGGCTGACACCGATGATTGCTGGTCTTGCCCGATCCATGCTTGACGGGAATTCACGAGAATTCGGGTTAAATTATGCAAGAGTACCCACGCACTGTGTATATAAATGTACACGGACCAGACGAAATGAATACATCTACTTAATTTCTCCTTACAGACAAAGCAACTTTTCTTACACCTAGAACGTTCTTGGACTCTTTCAACTCTCAATCACCATCAACATTTTTATTTTTTATGGAAATCGCTCGAGATGCCTATTGACGTTAGTCTTGAAAAAACCAATGCTGTAGGTAGGATGAAAACAGTAAGTAGGAAGAGAGTTACACAACCTTAAATTTCTTGGAAAGATTCTACTAGAATAAGAAATTCCATTACAATGATTTATGAAAACAGCGAATTGATGACGACCACTATACCGAGTCAACCGAGCTGGGACAAAGGAAGCAGAGAATAGATCAGACAATTCTGAAGATCATATGTCATATTAGTCTTGCCCTGGTGTAAAACACGCTTAAATATGATATTTTAATTTGTCCAGATTTCATATATATTATTATTGAGTCGTGATTTCAAAAGTAAAAAACATGTATATAGGTGCCATCAGTTAGAATCGAAACCGAAACTGCAGCAGTCAAAGATGGTGACGTTACCACTGCACCAACGTAGCAGGCACATAAACCGATTAAAAATTAAAAATAAACTAAGATGAATGTACAAAATGTTTAAACGATTTTTTCGATTCTTACCCATTTTGGATCCCTTAAAAACTATTTTAATCGGCTAAAGACCCATAAAAGAACGGCTCGTAAAAAAATCCAATCATTTGAGGCCCCTAGCGTCGCTCTGCGAATTTTAGTTTCGGAGGAGATAGAGTTTGAAAATATAGAAACAGACAAACAGACAGGCAGATAGACATATAGCCGTTTATATATTAGATTATTTTGCATGGATAGACATTTTCATTCTTTTGCAGCAGCATGGACTATAGCTAGGATAAGATGTAGACGATGGTTACGTTATGCTTTTATAGTGTTATGAATGTTGCGAAATGGAATGAAAAATAAAAACATGAATGCTGAATGAAAGAGATAAAACACGTTTAACGAACGCGATATATTGCATACTGGCGTTGGAAGAGGTTTTATCGTAAGTGTATTGAGCAACTCAGTCCTAAAAAAAAAATGTTTTAATCGAGTGAGTACCTATGTGAACGCAAAGAAACAAAAAAAAATTACCCAACGCCCTTAAAAAATGAAAATAGCAGTGAGTATCCACTCAAGTACAAAAAAATTAGCCACAGTAGCCAGGCTCGAACCTGTAACGCTAAGAGGAAAAGGAGGCGAAAAAAAAGCTAACCGTTTAGCCATTGCACACACGGCGATTGGGGACCAATTTTTTTTACATTTGTCGTTCGAGAGATGGATATTCCTAACGATGCCTATTTTATCAGTGTTCGTTGCGTGTATCGAAAGTTTTTGGCAGACATACACACACACACATTTTGTTTTTATATATATAGATGTGTTGACTGAGAGAAACTCGAATGCCTACTAGACACTATCCTCGAGTGTCTAAGATCTCTATGGGCAGGCGTTTGTCAGGACAACCTGGCATGAAGATACTTTCCTTAAAAGTAAACCCTGGCCAAATATTCAAAATCACATAATATTCGCAGCACAAATAAGATCTTCTCGCTATGGCCAACCTACATTGACTTCTACGAGGAGTTGTGCACTTTCTCCAAGCGATGTTACCTTAAGTAATAGAACAAAGCTGGATACTCTACAGAGTAGATGAATGCAGTAAGACCAAGAGACCACAAGAATGATATACTATAACATATTAAAATTACCAATTGAGGAGAGGGAAATAATGTTCTAAACTTCTTTACTAATTCAGCGTTTGAGATGTAAAAGTGAACCTTAATTAAATATTCAAATATCTAACCTAGAGATTGAGTGTTAGTCCCAATGGAGAGGAGGGGGCTTGATTTTTGAGAACTTCAATTGAAGAAAAGTAAAACAAGATTAAAACAGATTTAGAATTGGTTGAAAGTTATTTTATGTGTGAGTAAATTGCTTGAAAAGTTGAGTTTTCATATTGTAGAGAGTTCAAAGTGAGGAAAGTTACGAAGTTGATAAGTATACGAGTGTATATGTCTTTTTCCAGTCAATGTGTGTGTGTGTGTGTGTGTGTGTGTGTGTGTGTGTGTGTGTGTGACGTTTTGTCAGTGTGCGCATCCATGTGACAATATCTGTGAAACGTTAGTGGGCATTGTGTGTGTGTTGCGTTTGTCAGTATGCATATATGTGACAATATGTGAGTGGGGTGAAAATATTTCCTCTCCCTGACCTCTAAAGATTAAAGAAGTGAGCATAATATCGTGTTATTAGACTGCCCGCTTTTATTTTATTTTATTCATTTATTTATTTATTTTAAATTCTGGTCCTTGTTCCAAAATAATGATTTTTACTTTGAGGTGTGACAGTGATTTTGAGCACGCAAATTGGTTTTGGTTTGTGAACATAAGTGAAAGTAGGGCTACGTGAGTGCCATTTTTGTAAGTATGTCTCTAGGAGAGTGGGTGTCTGTACGAAAGTAATTTCATTTTTCAGATATACAATTTGGGCGTGGCTAATGCGTTTTTGCACACGCATTTGGTCAATTAATATATATATATATATATATATATATATATATATATATATATATATATATATATATATATATATAAATGCTCCCTATCTTGGGTTGAGCATATTGGGAAGTGATATACAAACTGCCATTAGCATATTAAGCGATGCTCCTTGTGTAAACAAATCAAGTGAAGGCATTTGGACGATGTCAAAACATCGTTAAATTCATTACCCTTACAGCGGCAGCCGTATACCGTAATGGTGAGAAGTTTTGACTGTTATTTAGGCGGTCGGGTCTCAATCCTGGCTTGAGGCAGTTGCCCGACTAGCTGCACTGATGAGCTGTGAAACAGCAAAACAGTACTGTATCGGGATGACTATATATATATATATATATATATATATATATATATATATATATATAATAATTATTCATTTTTACCTATAAACACTAGTGTTTCATGCATACGCAATAATCAGAGCAGAGTAACAGTTCCTGCCGGTCATTGAAAATATTGTTTGAGTGGTAAATAATATTTATAGGAGAAGGGGTATTCTTACCAGGTCAGAGGAATAATAATCCAAAGGGAGAAGCCAGTAATCCTATATAATAAGAATGTTTGCTTGCTCCATACTGTTATTCCGAAGGGCTGTCTTCGTCGGTGATTTAAATATGTTTTGGTAGATGGGATCCAAAATCCTGGTGGTGTGGGGACAGTGTATCCCTTTGGATTATTATTCCTCTGACCTGGTAATAATAACCCGGAAGATATTGAACTCTTTCCGATAATGGACTGCCCAGGTTGTATGAAATTCCTTCTCCTATAAATATTATTTACCACTCAAACAATATTTTCAATATATGTGCTAAAAAGCAAAGTACGTGTTTACTCACACCTGAACATTTTGTTAACCGCATTTCATTTTCTCTGATGATATGAGCCAGTATTAAAAATCTATGGATTAAGGAAATTAACATAACTCCCATCTATATATTCCTTGTGTCAAACAATAAATTCTTAACTTTAATATATGTGTTTATATTTTGATTTTCAGAATTTTACTTGAACCACTAAACTGATATATTACTCTATTTTTTTAAATATTGAGCTCTAACTTTTTGGCTAGGATCATCCTGAAAGTATTACCTAAATGTAATATCTGACAGGATATTTCACCTGATCTTTAATCTGTGACTTATCTCACTTATATATATATATATCTGACAGCATAGATATAGCACTCTCCCTCAATACTAGTGCTGAAGTACATGCATTTGGTGACTTCAATGTCCACCACAGTAACTGGCTTGGATTCTCTAATTACACAGACGTAGCTGGTAGCACAACACATAGCTTCTCTATATCTCATTCCCTATTTAAGACGGTTACATTCCCGACACATTTCCCAGACCAGCAAGACCAACATGCCTCACTTCTAGATCTATTTCTGATAACAGTTCCCGATGATTGTACAACAAATGCCCACAGTCCACTCGGGAATGCTGATCACATTGTGATAATGGTAGAAATCAGCCTAAATTCTCGCCCTAAAACTGAATACCCACTACTCAAAACAACGAGGTATTACAAAAAGACCGACTGGGAAGCCATCAGGGAACTCATCAGAGATGCCCATGGCAAAATATCTTTTCTCTCCCAGCTGAACAGTGTGCAAATGAGACCACTGAATGGTTAAAAACTGCAATTAAGGCACATGTTCCCCACACGGAAATTCTATGGCAAACCCCATTCTCCTCATTGGTTTACCTCTGCTTGTGCAGCTGCTATTGCTCAAAGGCAGCATGCTTTTTTCAGATTCAACCGACATAAGTCCAGTTCAAACAGACAGAAGTATATAGAAGCCAGAAATAATTGTAAGAGAGTAATAGCAACAGCTAAGACAGATTATACTGAAACCACCAGGAAACGCATTGAAGTACAGAAATTAGGAACCCGTGATTTTTGGAAAATCTACAACAGTGTAGTAAATAATGGCCAGTCAACGATTTCACCACTTTCAAACAATCATGAGGTTGCTTGCACGGCAACTGACAAGGCAAATCTGCTTGCCAGTCGGTTCGCCTCAAACTACATACTGGACCCGGCACACCACTCCCTCCCCGACTTTCCTTGGCGGACAGACGCCACACTAGACGATTTGAAAATCACGCCTTCATGCATGGTATCATAAAAAACCTTGACACCTCAAAAGCATATGGACTAGATCTCATCCCGGCTGTGCTAATAAAAAAAATACTCTGCTGAGATTGCTCCAGTTTTTCCAAACTTTACAATAAATGCCTTAACGAATCTTGCTTTCCTGACTGCTGGAAAACCACTTCTGTGGTACCAGTCTTCAAGAATTCTGGTGATGGAACTGACCCACTAAATTATCGCCCCATTAGCTTCCTCCCACTTTTCGCCAAAATATTTGAGTCCTTAGTTAATCAAGCCCTAGTCCAACACCTAACAGCTGCTAAACTCCTGACCGAAAAACAATATGGATTCAGGCAAGCCCGTTCAACAGCAGATATCTTAACTGTAGTCTCTGAACATATATACCGTTCACGGGACAAAACAGGGGAGGGTAGAGCGGTAGCCCTTGATATATCTAAGGCTTTTGATAGGGTATGGCACGATAGTCTTATAAGGAAAATTAGATCATATGGTATCACTGGAAGAATACATAATGTAATTAAATCCTTCTTAAGTAAGAGAAAAATCCAAGTTGTCCTCGACGGTCATACATCTAAACAATATGATATAAATGCGGGAGTACCCCAGGGGGTTTATCCTTGGACATTTATTGTTCCTGATATTCATAAATGACCTCCCTGATAAAATTGTTTCGGAGATGGGTATATTTGTTGATGACACCACCCTCTATAACAGGCATGAGGGAAAAACAAATGAACACATATCTAAGAAAATGGCAGAATCACTAGAGGATGACCTCCAATCTGTAGTTGAATGGGGACAAAAATGGATGGTCACATTCAATGCTGCCAAGACTAAGCTTGTTTCCTTCAATAACTACAAGAAACCTTTTCTACCACGAATAGCAATAGCTAAGAATACACTGCCTGAAAGTACTTCCTTTAAACTCCTCGGCCTAACGTTTACAGGGAACATGAACTGGTATATATACATTGAGAGCATTGCCAAGGCTGCTGCAAAGAAGGTGGGCTCTCACTACCCTGCCAGAAAATTACTTACGCCTGAAGGTATCCTGTACCTCTATAAGGCCATTATTCGCCCATGTATGGAGTACTGCTGTCACATCTGGGCTGGTGCATCTGCTGATTGTCTCCCACTCCTGGACAGCGTTCAAAAGAGAGTCGCCAACCTGATCGGTCCTGAACTGTCATCTAGGCTTCAGCCTCTGTCCCATCGACGAAATGTTGCATCCCTCTGCCTGTTCTACAAATATTTTAATGGTGGCTGCTCTGATGAACTGCAAGCACTTGTACCTCCTCGACGTGACTACCCCCGATGGACCCGACAAGCAGCTAAGTCCCACTCCTTTACAGTAGAGATCCCTAGGTGTAAGAAAGCCTTTTACTCCAATAGTTTCTTCCCCAGAACTGCAAGTCTTTGAAACTCCCTTCCGAGATACTGCTTTCCCAACTGTACTGATATGCAGGAGTTCAAGTGTAATGTGAACAAACATCTTTCTACTCATCTCCCTTCATAATGTCCCTGCAAATTGTCCCCGATAGTGGCCTCCTACTTCAAAGTGACACTTGCCTTGTTTGGGGTGCAGATTGAATAAAAAAAATTTTTTTTTAAATATATATACATATATATCTATATTTTTATAAAGTAATAGGGTTCGTGTGTTTCTGTCTGTGTGTACAGCTCTCCAACATCAACGAAATATAAAGGAGGTAAGAGGGTAGATCTCTCCGGGTAGAGAAACATTAGAACCCATTTTAGGATGTTTCTGTTATAGGAGATATAAGAATCTTTGCCTAATTTCTTTATATACTAGTCTACAAACCACCCCCGTATCGAATGACTTATGCTCATTTGCATATCACATTATATTAAATCTCTTTAACTAATTACCTCGACCTTATTACATATTGGAAATATTCTAATCATTTCAACTGTACTATTTACAAAATCTATTTAACATTTAATTATTTAATATATTTTCATTTAATTTTATATTCGATTTATTTCACTTTACGTATATTATCAAAACAATTCATTTGCGAGGAAAGCTTTGTTTTGGGATTGTATTGAAAATGTAATGGAAATTTCAATTTCGTTCCGTTTTAATCTTTTATATTTTACTTGCCAATATTATTGAAAGAATACAATTCAACTATCGTAATTTTATATAAATAAACAAAAACAAATATTTTAAAATAAAACTTTATTAAAAAAGAAATAATTTTATTTTTAAATGAAAAAAATCAATTTAGTAAAATAATTGTATTAAACACCCCCAGCCTTGTCAGCAAACCTGTAAACCTATAAAAGTTAACATTTCGAATGTAAACAGTGATTTTTCGATTTTGTTAGCGCTTGCCGCAATTAAAGACAATTAAAACGGAACTAACTTTATTTCCATTCTATTTTTTAAACAACCCCCAAAACATAACGCTCTCTTCCAGTTATAGCCAATTTTTTTTTTAATTAAATAAAACAGGTCAAAATAAACAGATAAGCGCATTTTCTTTTACATTTTTCTTACAACCAACGTTGTCATTTTAACCAACTGCAGGATACCGTTACTTTTGTGGGGTTGTTTTGAAAATGGCACGGAGATTATAATTTCGTTCCAATTTAATCTTTCTGGTCGAGCCTATTTCGAAAGCCTGTCTTATCATAGATTTGAACTACAAATAATTTATTACATTTTGATTATTACTATCTTAAGACTTAAAGCTTATATTTATTTCATTTTTCTATTTATATATTGAATTAGTTATTTCCAGTCTTATTTAAACTTAGTGCTTTCTTTAAACCGGATGAACCTTTTATAAAAATATGAGTTTAACGTAAAGAACACGAACAAGGTTTTATTCAACTGAATTTCTTCCAGTTTACTAACAAAATATATAAATTTAAAAGAGATATAAATAATAAAATAAAAAGGTTATGTAATTTAAAAGAAATACACGTACTCACAAAAGCAGAACTTTTTTTACAAATTTCTTTCTTTAAAACCATAACAATGAGACTAACAATTACCTAGATCTTAGTAATTATTTGTTTTAATAGAACTGTTTTAATTGTACTGTTTACTTAGTTAACCTAAGTTGGTATTACATTTATTTTACATTTACTTTTTTTTTTAATTATTACTTTTAGACTGTGACGTTTACACCCGGAAGTAATGAGTCACACGTAGGTCGCTTTTATTCATTCCTTTTGGTCAAGATCAAAGTGTAGTATCTGTTCTTCAGATGCTGCACTTCATTTTCTTGTTCTCTTTCGGTGGAGGAGAAATCCTTCACGACTGAGACAATTTTTATTTTTGTACCTTTTCTCCACGTTAAAAAACGACCCTGGTGTCTAACTCTGTCCCGTGGGGAGGCATAGTAAATAGGTACAATATAATTGTTTATAATTGTACTATTCAGAAATATTATTTATAGTTCGTCCATTTCAGTTAGTATACATTTCCTTTACGCTTAATTAATTTACAATCATTAATATCGTTAAACAATTCCGTTTAAAACCGAAATTATGCCACCCAAACGAAGTAGAAACGAAAGTGAGGAAGAAAGAATGGAAAGATTGGAAGCTAATAGACTAAGAGTTGCTGCAGTTCGCTCCAATGAAAACAATCCAGATAGAGAAAGACGTCTAGAACTTAACAGGATACGTCAAAGAGAAAGGAGAGCAAGACTGTCAGATTTGGAAAGAGAAACCCAACGTGAAGCTGACAGAACTAGACATGCTGTAAGGCGGTTAAATTCATCACAAGATGAAATTCAAGAAAGGCAAAGATATGCACTGGAAAGAGAAGCAATATTACGATCGAATGAATTATATGAGGTAAGTAGACGTACACAAGGTCAGTTGAGAGTGGCTCAACGACATCAGAATGAATCGGAAACCCAACGAAGCTTTCGCCTATACCAAGGGCAACAACGAGAGGCTGCATGGAGAGAGAGTATGACTTTGCCCCAGCAATTGACAGAAAACGAGGCAGCTAGACAACGAATGACTGCTTTGAGACACCATGAAATAGAACACTGCAATAGAAAAGGATTGCTCTACAACAAAAATGACTCTCTCACTACAGCTGATATAGGAAAAATGGACAAAGTATGTCAACATTGCTCAGCTGTAAAATTTAAAGGAGAACCCCCTGGTTGTTGTTGTTCTTCTGGCAAAGTTGTGCTTGATAGCTTTCCACCACTGCCTCAGTTGCTTCAAGATTTGCTCTCCGGCAATGGTCCCATCTCTAAAGATTTTCTGCAAAATCTACGCAGTTATAACAATTGTTTTGCAATGACATCATTTGGTCACAAAATTGTGGCAGTACATGGGTGGAATCCTTCTTTTAGAATTCGAGGCCAGGTTTGCCACCAGATTGGGACTCTTTTACCACCTGAAGATGAAACAGCAAAGTTTATTCAAGTCTACTTCTTGGATAGTCTGGAAGAGGAACTACATAATCGGGGACGTGACAGTAGACTCAATAGAGACATTCTCCAAAGTCTGACTGAATTTTTACATGAGAACAACAGCTTCATTTGTCAGCTGAAAACAACAAAGGAGAGGATTGAAGAAGAACACTTGGTAGAACATAAAGTTGTCATAAGGGAAGACCGAAGGCCGCAAGAAGAGCATCCACGGCGATTCAATGCTCCAACAACAACGTATGAGATTGGAATATTAATGGAGAATGAACCAACAGCTAACCGGGATATTGTCTTGCGTTTTAGAAATGATACATTAAAATGGATCTCCGAACTACATCCCCTCTACGATACTTTAATGTACCCGTTAATGTACCCCTATGGTTTTCCATCTTACAACATCTACATGAAGGCATCCAATGGGCGAAAAGTTACCCAACAGCAATTTTATTCGTACCATTTAATGACTCGGCCTGGAAACTATTTTCTCTGGTACCGAAGGCTATTTCAACAATGGCTGGTGGATGTGTACTGCAAGATTGAAACAGAACGTTTACAGTTCCTGAGGCGTGAGCAACAGACCCTGAGAGCTGACAATTATAGCAACTTGAGAGATTCAATTCTTAGGGAGGATGGGAATCCAGAACAGTTTGGTCAACGAGTTGTTCTTCCGGCAACTTATACAGGAGGCCCTCGATACATGTTTGAGCGTCAAAGTGATGCCATGGCATATGTTCGGCGAATGGGCCGAGCCGACCTCTTCATCACGTTCACAACAAATCCAAAGTGGACAGAAATTACAGAAAATTGTCTTCAAGGGCAAGACCCTCAGGATCGTCCAGATATTGTTGCCAGGGTTTTCAGGCAGAACCTAAAAAAGTTACTTGAATTTATTAAAAAGGGAGGATTTGGCAGGTTGAGGGCTTTCCTGTACAGTATTGAATATCAAAAAAGAGGACTGCCGCATGCACACATCCTCACCTGGCAGGCCCCAGAGGACAAACTTCTACCAGAAAAAATGGATCTCTGCATATCTGCAGAGATCCCTGACAAAGAGGAAGATCCTGATCTTCATGCTAAAGTGATGGCACATATGGTGCATGGACCTTGTGGACCATTTAATCCAAAGTGTCCATGTACGATTGACAACAAATGTTCCAAAAAATACCCAAAAGAATTTCTTCAGTGTACCGAGCAAGGCCAAGACTCTTACCCCAAGTACAGGCGAAGAAAACCAGAAGATGGAGGCCAGACTGGTACAATAAGGATGAAGAGAAATGGTCGGTATGTTAATCAAGAAATAACAAACCAGTGGATTGTTCCGTGCAACAAGGTCCTCCTTCAGCAGTTCAACGCTCACATTAACGTAGAAATTTGCAGCTCGATCCAAAGCATCAAATATGTCCTCAAATACGTGAATAAAGGATGTGATCAAGCAGTGTTTGAACTACAAAGAACTGATGGAGCAGCTAACCAACAAGGCCAAGTACAAAGTCACATTGTGGATGAGATCCAGCAGTTCCAGAATGCAAGGTATGTCGGCAGTTCAGAGGCGGCCTGGAGGATATTGGAACATCCCATCCATGAACATTTCCCCCCAATTGTACAACTTTCTGTTCATCTTGAAAATGGGCAGCATGTCATGTTCTCAGCTGATACTGCTCTGGAACGAGCCCAAGGTCCACCGCCTGCCACAACTTTGACACCATTTTTTCAACTCTGCCATGAGGATGACTTTGCAAGGGGTCTCAAATACGTAGAAGTCCCTGAGTTTTACACTTGGAACAAATCAACAAAGAAATGGATGAGAAGAATGCGTGGGGTACAAGTTGAAGGTACTGAAAATGATGATGTATGGAAGGCACCATGCATTGGGAGAATCTACACGATTAGTCCAAAAGCAGGGGAGTGTTATTTCTTACGCCTGTTGCTCAATGAGGTTGCTGGTCCAACTTCATTTCAAAATTTGCGAGCATACAATGGTCAGGTGTTTGAAACATACAGAGCAGCGTGCCTTGCTCGAGGCCTTCTAGAAAATGACCATCACTTGCATCAAGCAGTAGGAGAGGCAAGTGCCACTCAATCACCTTCAAATTTGCGAAGCCTATTTGTGATAATTTTAACAGCCTGTGAGCCAAGAAATCCTTTTGAGATCTGGATGGCTTTTCGTGATGTAATATCTGAAGACATTCTTCACAGATACAGGCAAGAAGTTAACAATCCAGAAGCAGATTTTAATGAGGACATCTACAATAAAACTCTTTGTCTAATTGAAGAAAAAGTTCTCCTTATGTGTGGTCAACCATTGGCAAGCTATGGATTACCTGCACCAACGCAAGGGAGAGATGAAAGACTCGCGAGAGAGTATCAACGTGAAGTTACTTATAATCTTGAAGAACTTTCCCTACAAGCAAAAAATATGCAAGAAAAACTGACCGATTCTCAAAGAGAAGTTTACAATTCATTCATGGCAATGTTGGAAGCACAAGGTGAAATGAACAAAAACATGATGTTTCTTGATGCTCCAGGTGGTACGGGCAAGACTTTTGTAATCAATTTGATCCTTGCAAAGATTAGATCCATGAGAAAGATTGTGCTTGCAACAGCATCCAGTGGCATTGCTGCTACTCTACTACAAGGTGGTCGCACTCTTCACAGCACTTTTAAAGTACCCTTGGATACTCATCGAATGGATCAGCCAGTTTGCAAAATTACTGGTAACTCAGCCTTGGCAAATGTAATTAGAGACACCTCTGCAATCATTGTAGACGAAGCCCCAATGACGCACAAGAGTGCTTATGAAGCAATTGACCGAACACTGCAAGACATCACAGGAAACAAGAATCCCATGGGTGGCATTCCAACCTTATTTTGCGGTGATTTCCGTCAAATCCTCCCAGTGGTTAAAAATGGCACAAGGGCTAACATTGTCAATGCAAGTTTGAAACAATCCTATCTCTGGAGGCACGTTATAGTGAAGAGACTGACTACTAATATGAGAGCCTATATCTCTGATAACACAGCTACAGCAGACTTCTCAAAATTGCTTCTCCAAATCGGTAATGGTCAGTTTCCTATCACTTCTTCACCTGACACAATTAAGATTCCAACTGCGCTTGGTAAATGTGTCGGTAATCAGAAGCAACTGAAAGACAAAGTGTACCCAGACCTGCAAAACAATGGAAAATCACCGGATTGGCTTGCTGAGAGGGCTATTATTTCGCCATTAAACAGCAATGTGAATCATTTGAACAATTCAATAATGAATGAATTTCCAGGAGACACAAAGCAATACAAGTCAGTTGATTCGGCTACTAATGAATATGAAGCTGTTCACTACCCTGTGGAGTTTTTAAACTCTTTGGAGATATCTGGAATGCCTCCACACATTTTAAATCTCAAAATTGGATCGCCAATCATGATTCTTCGATCCTTGGAACCGCCAAAAACAACAAACGGAACCAGATGTGTTATCACCAGATTGCACACCAATGTACTTGAGGCCACCATTTCCTGTGGTCCCTACAAAGGCGAAACCGTTCTACTGCCAAGGATCCCCTTAGTTCCATCGGACTCAGAACTTCCATTTAAATTCCGGAGACTCCAATTTCCTGTGAAGGTGTGTTTTGCAATGAGCATAAACAAAAGTCAAGGTCAGACATTTAACACCATTGGCGTAGACTTGACATCAGACTGCTTCAGTCACGGTATGTTCTACGTCTCCATCAGCCGGACAGGAAGTTCAGAAAAACTCTACATTCTGGCTCCAAATCAAAGCAGCAGAAATGTAGTTTACCCTGAGGCTCTTCAGTGAAAAGTTCGAGAAATGGATATGAGGAAAAACTGACATGATCTGATTGTGGTAAGTTTTTAGTATTGAATGTGCAAGATAAAATTTAAGCAAGAGTTGAAAATTACTTCAATGAAAAATTTACTATGTAACATCAAGTAACCTTCCTTTTTGATGAAAATGTTTTGTGAAGTTCCTGATTAAATTTCAGTCACTACAAGAGGTAGTTAAAATGTTAATCACCTTATGCAATCGTTGCTCTTACAACATCAACTTACTGGAAAGGTGCCCACAGATTTTGGTACCCGAGTGCGCAACAAAGCTCCGTGCGAAGCACGGGTATCTTTGCTAGTATATATATAATTTGGATACATTCCAACTGTCTGCTTTCATCTTGTAATGCTTTGTCTTCTATATATTATGATTTTAACTTTAGGGTAGAAATAGAACTTGGATTAACAAAACATGATTTATCAATTTCAGCACAGATTTTATCGGATTAAATTTGTTTTGGTTTATTTTCTGTTTAAAATCACCTTTTGTTATAGATTCTGTTGTGTTTGTTTAGTATCCTTTTTATCTGAACTTCACGTATGACTGCACAACCATCTTGGCGTATAGTTCTGTTTCGCTGTATATTTTTTATTTATCCTTTCAATACTTTTCCTGGTCGGTTCATTGTTACGGAATAATAAAGGAAGGGGACTGAGTATAGTGCAGACAGACAAAAGGGGGATATGAATAGCTTAAGTAGGTGTGTCACAATTTTTTAGGAGTTTTTGATAACCTTAACACAAAACTGCAAATAAAATATACAAAACTCGTAATTTCTTTTTTTTTAAGTGGGTTGTTTAATTTCTTTATGGAATATACTTCCAAAATAAACTATTAAAGTTTTCTAAAAAAAAAAATAATAGAAATATTATTTTTTATTTAAAAAAAAAAAAAAGTGTTTACAAAGTGTATGCGCGCGCTCATGCAGCCATTTATTCTACGTAATGTAATGAATTCTTTCAATTTAAAAATCTATCAAAGTTTTTCTGTTGGTTCAATTTTGAAGATATTTTCAGATTTAATGTGTAATTTTATACTCTTTCCAATAAACTGAATATAATATTCTAGACAAACGTTTTTTATTTTAATTCCCCCACCATTTTGAAATGTCTATTAAAAAGAAAATAATTAATTTTCTCACCTAACGTTTATATATCACAAATTGAAGATAAAAGATCAATAAATAAAATAATCTAATTTATAACAAAAACAAAAGAATAGTTATGTGCAAATTTATTTATAAAGTCAAAAGTGTAAAACCTTTTTTTAAAAAACCATGTTGATTTTTTTTAAGTGAAACCTTATATTTTGAAAATATCGTCCTGTAAATATTGGACACCTACATAAATTTTTTCTATTTCATTCAATGTTTTTTTTTGTTGATTTTTCTTTTTAGATTTTTGAAAAAAAATTCATTGCATAAAGAAGAAATAAAATATTTTGAATTAGAAACTCATGTAATTCTTTAAGAGAATAAAAAAAGAATGGCGAATTTGTCGGCGGGAGTGTGTTTAAAAGTAAACTTACTTATTCAACTGATGAGTGAAATGTGATCATTTTTCACTTACGGTGACCCATCACTGACTAACTTGGTTGTTGACAGCAAACACATGTCAGAAATTCAAAGACGAGATAAGACACATATTAGCACTTCAAATGTTTGTTTCTGTATATAGTTACTACCAGAATTACTTTTACTTAGTCTAATGTGTTGTTTTTACGCTTTTGAAATAATTAATGATGGCGGTTTTAGGCCTTTGTATTTGTCAACTGGAAGAAAGAGAGACAAATCCGCTCTGTGAAATCTGATATTACAATTTAAAATCGCAGTCTGTTTGAATCCTCATTTAAAAAATTTTTTTGTTTAAAAAGTACATAGAATATAAAATGTAAATATAAACAAATTCTTACAAATGAAGAATGGAAGCACCTATTGATTAGTATTTTTATAGGTAAGTGATTTTTTGGAATATATATACATTTATTATATTCGGAGTAAGTTAAAATTCGTTGAATTTCTTGAAATATTAAACCTTTTATCATTTCGAAATTTGGTCTTTGCTCCTTTTATTTTAAAAAAAATAGGGTTTAAATGACATTTTTCAAGTAGTTATGAGCTTCGAAATATAGTTAGTCTAATTATTCAAATTTTTATCACTCATTTTAAATGGCGACATCTGACACTTCTATAGCTTAAACAAGCTTTATTATTCTAACAAATCTATATACGTATTTACAACCGCTAGCATCCGTTAATTAATATGATGGCTTTTAAAATATGAAAACAAACATGCGCAATTCCATGCCGAACAACAAGAGAAAGTGACCGGAGAGTTCCACTAATTCACCAAACTCTCAGTTGTCCAGGAAAGCTTAGGTCTGTTAGCTTCCAAGAGACCAGGTTGCTACAGGTGCGTCTGCTCAAACTGAAAATAGAGAAAAAAGAAAGTGTTCAAAGTTGGTAATTTTCCGCTAATTACTGAGGTTTTCGTCAAAGTCTAGAAGAGCATCGAAGAGTTATTATCCCATCGTCTTCTGAACGGATCCTCAAGTTATCTTCCCAAAGTGTGTGTTGAGGTGACGTGTATACATTCTATGGTATAGTTCTCAAGGTCAGCTGAGTTTTCAGTAGCAAGATTTTCCCCCTGTGAAGAAGGAGTAGAGCCAGACTGGTCGTTCTGCGGGGCAAGTGGAGGGTCTGACCAGATAGGTGCATCCGTAGAATCTAGTTCCAGATGTAGCTGTGGACCTTCTGCTTCTTCACCTAGGAGTGCAATATGGCGAAAAGACACAATCGTTTCTCTTCCATTATTCAGCTTCATGCGAGCATAGTTCAGATTCACATCGAGAATCTCAACTATTTCCACTAAGGTCTCATATTTGCTTCCATGTACATGCCGTTTCAGGAGTGTGGATTCAGTTAACCATGTTGGTATGGATTCTCCTGAGGATAATTTTCGTTGAAAGTCAAACATGCGTTCATGAAGGGTACAGTGGAGTGCTATGTCTAGAACTTTTTCCCAACTAGCAATAGAGAGATTGCTCTACCGCAGCGCGAGGTTCACTGTTTGTCAGATGATGTCATTGTATCGCTCTGCCTGTTTGTTGCCTTGAGGATTGAAGGCAGTAGTTCAGCTAGCAGCGATTTGTCGAAAATGTAGGAATTCCTTCAGCTACTCTGACATGAATGTGATTCCCGGGTCGGAGTGCACGAAAGAAGGGTTCCCAAAAATGGAAAATAGGTTTGCTAAATGTTTCTTTAATGTGGCTGCCGAGATATCAGGACAAGGGTAAGCAAAAGGAAGCGAGAGTATTTATCAACCATGTTTATGTTTATGTTTGATTCGGTTTAGAATCAAAAGTCTATTGAAATTAATTGTTTAAAAAAATCAGATTTAATGGGGGGTTTTTTGTTGTTTTTGTTTTTTTCGTTTGCGGATAAAATGAAAAAAATAATCGACATAACATCCGCTTACACAAAAACACGCACGTGAGTCGCACGCGAATATCACGTGAATCACACGTGTTGGTCGCGTGGCTAGCATTTTTGGTGCGAAATGCTGCCATTTTGTGTTTTCTTTATTAGAGTAAAAAAGTGGAAGTGTTCTGGAACACACCGTGACAATATCTTCTACAACTTTTTCCTTTCTTTTAATGTTTTTGAAAAAAAAAAGGAATTTGTTGATATCGGTCATCTTTTCCGATTGACTTATTTGTCAAACAATACTTGCTTATTCTCTTCTTCTTCTTCTTCTTCTTCTTCTTCTTCTTCTTCTTCTTATTATTATTATTATTATTATTATTATTATTATTATTATTATTATACTATATAAAAACTATTAAACACATTTTTGCTTTTCTATAAAATGTCTATTCTATATTTTTGTGTTATTCTCTCAAACAAAATTAAACTAAAAATCGTTTTAGGAAAAAGTAATTACTCCGAGCTAAGTCGATGATGTTTCGGAGGAAGGAAGTCATTTCTTTGGTGAAATACCTTGTCAGAATTTTTTAGTGTAAGAATAAAATTTTGCAGTGTAAGAGAACAGACAAGAAGTGTTACAGTCAAAAGGAAGATAGAAAAATAAATTGAAAGAGAAAATGATTTAAAGGAACAACTGGAGTAGGAGGAGGAGTAGAAATACAAAGAACAAAATTGTATTTGCAATATAGACAAGTAAAGCACTTGCAGTTTGAAACAATGTTTACGAAACTGAATACTCCTTTAATAAAAACTAATTACACCGACCTCATTGTGAGATTGTGAAGGAAAAACGAGTTATGGAATTTCATTGCCTGAAGTGCAATGTCTTGGTAGAATTGTTTCTTAAAGGAAGTCTACATATTGCAGTCTATAAATTGTCTGGATTCACTCTAAAATTCCCAGAATGGAATGCACTGCTCGCTGTCGTTGCTGAACTGAATTTCATGCTATATTGTATATTGCATAAGTGACTGCATTTTCATTAGTTTTCCAAACTCCTGAGAGTGGATTTCCTATGTCATCGAACCTATCTAGGTCTGCTTGTTGTTGTTGTTTGTTGTTGTTGTTGTTGTTGTTGTTGTTGTTGTTGTTATTATTATTATTATTATTATTATTATTATTATTATTATTATTATTATTATCAAACAATTAGTAAAACTTGTTATATACGCCATTGTTTTCATGTGCAAAGAAGTCGACCGTGAAAATTTGAGAAAAATATGTCTCAGAACACACAAGGAAATATCCCAGAAGCAGCGTTGCCACTTATACTCCATTGACCTACTGTTCCACACCTGACACGCCTGCCACGCCTTAACCTGTCCCGTGCAGATGCAGAGACGACCAGAGGATTACGAATTCTGGCGTCGGTTCCTGGATTTTCATCAAAACCCGGTTAGCTGGTTAACTCGGGCACTATCATGTTGCTACCATCCTTACCATGACGAGGAAGGGTTGGACTTTAGGGAATGCTGTTGCTGCTTGAACAAGGTTCATAACCTCCTAGGACTAGACAAGACCAGACCAGATCAGACCGGAATGAACCGAACCATACTTCATTCCGACAAAGAAAAATCTGCCAAAAAGGCAAGACAGTCCCGACTTAATAACATCGACATCGATATTCTCACGTTTGTATGAAGATGTATATTTTCTAAGCTTTCTGTTAATTGAATTACATTTCTACATTATGATTCTTATCCAATCAATATTTGGTATTTAAAAGAAAAAAAATCGTTTGATGCTGATGATTAAACAAAGTTCACAACCCTCTGTAGGACAGCATCGAATAATACATCATTCTGAAAAAAAAAAAAAGGAGGTGGCTGACAAAAGAAGGGGGTAGGGTGACAGTCTCTAAATAGCCTAAATAATTCCAAAGCTAGTATGTAAAAAAAAAAAAAGGTTGTGAACCCTAACCTAACCATAACCCTCTTTTGTTAGTCAGTTTTTATCCTCTTCACTAACAACGAAGCAGCCTCCTTTATGGAAGCGCAAACGAAACAAACTGTGATGCACAAAACGACACAAGAATAAAAACTATAACAACAGAAATCGATTTATCCATCGATGAATCGATAATCGCTCTTTTACAAAAAGAAAATCAGAAATGTGTGTTATCGCGCACAAATAGATTTTCGATATCGTGAATGAAAGATTTTAGAGGAACCATCCTTTTGTTTGTGTTGTTGTTGTTGTTGTTGTTGTTGTTGTTGTTGTTGTTCCTTGCTTCAACTCCGCTTATTCTCTGACAATTCCACTCGTTTAACATTTGGGTCAAATCAATTCGAATTAGCCTTCTCTTTTTGAGAAATGCTTTAATATTATCGACTCGTTCAAATACCCTTCTAAACCAGATATAGCACTGCATTTACAGGGGACATTCTTTACATTTCATGAAAATGGCTACATACAACGCCGTAATAGGTAGGGCTATGGCAACAGCATATTCTTTTCATTGTTTTGACTCTCGAGTATATATCCGACACAGTTACGCACAGTTAATCAACCGAGAACAACATCACTCTATATAAAAGCATATAAGATATCAACGGATACACACTCGAGAGTCAAAACAATGAAAAGAATATGCTGTTGTCCTAGCCCTAGTAATAAGTATCTATTAAGATAGATCGTTTGAGACATTGCCAAGGCTGCTGCCAATAAGGTGGGCTCCCTCTACTATGCTAGAAAAACTACTCACACCTGACAGTATCCTGTATCTATACAGAGCCACAATTCGACCATGCATTTGGGCTGGTGTATCTGCCATTAGTCTCTCGCTCTTGGACAGGGTCGAGAAAAAAAGAGACTCCAATCCACCAAGTCCCACATTATCAGACAAGCTCGAACTCCTGTCCCATCGATGCAACACTGCATCCCTATGCCTGTTTTACAAGTACTTTCATGGAATGTGCTCTGATGAACTCATAGCACTTTTATTCCTTCGACGTAAATACCCCGACTAACCCAACAAGCAGCAAAATTCCACTCTTTCACTTTAGAAGTCCCTAGATGCCAGAAAGTTTTCTACTATAATAGTTTTTTCCCCTTGGACTACTAGATTTTGGAACTCCCTCCCTGTTTCCTGCTTTCCTGACCGTATTAACATGTAGAAATTTAAATGTAATGTGAACAGATATCTCGCTGCTCAAATCCCTACATTGTGTCCTTGTAAGCATGATCTTATATAGTAGCTTCATATGTTCAAGTGTAAATATGCTTTGTTTGGGATGAATAAGGGTTTTTAAAAAATGAGTACCACCTCTGTCAAAGATGATAGGAAATGAATTATGCTTCGCTAATATTTATCTATATACTAACAGACCGCTCGGCATTGTCTGGTCGTAAAATACACTTAAGTATAATATTTTGATTAATGCAGATTTCGTATTTATTATTATACTAGCGGGGGTACCCAGCGTTGCCCTCGTGTTTGGAGGTGTGTGTAGGAGAGGGGGGGGGTAAAGAACTTAAAAAATCGGAAAACCCCAAACAAAAAAAAAAACAACCAACGAACGTAAAACTTCTTTTAAAAAAATCGGAAAAAACAAAACAAATAAAACAGCGAACGGACGTAAAACTTCTTTAAAACAATCGGATAAACAAAAACTCAAAAGAAAAAAGGGGGAAAAATACAGCGAAAAAAAATGGTATAAATAACCTCGTTTCAATATTAAATGTTTAAAAATCGAGAAAAAAAAAGCATATCTGATAACTGGGATTGAACCTTAAATATTTAGATAACGATGCTGTCACTTAACCAATCGCGCTATAGATGGGTGAATGAAAGCATGTTGGTTTTTATAATATTTAAAACTAATTCAATGTACAACGTCTTTTGCGTGTATTGACGCATGCGTAAAGCCATCTTCTCATGAAGATACCATTTTTTTTTCACCCCTCCCTGTAAAAAAGAGAGCCGTTAAGGATGAAGGAATGGATGTTTTTGCCCAATTTTTCGATATTTGTCGGCCGGAGGTTCAAGCTATAGAATGATACCTGTCTGGCGAAAATCCGTGGCCTGTATCGAAAGTTTTTACGAGACATACAAACACACAAACACACACACATTTTCACTTTTATATATATAGACTAGCGGGGTACCCGGAGTTGCCCGGGTGTGGAGAGGTATGTAGTAAGGAGTCAATACAACCAGAAATTTCTGGCTGGAGAGAGGTGTGAAAAAAAAAGTTTAAGCGAATGGTAAAATAATTCAGTTTTTGTTTTAAAAGGAAAAAACTCCCATTATGTAAGCCTCGAAATTAAAAAAAGAGCGAAGTAGACAGGCAAGCAGGCTTGAATCTGTAACGCGAAAGAGAAAAAGAAGGTGAAAAAAAGCAAACCACTTAACCCCTGCAGCCACCATGACATACGACTTCGCTGCTGTTCAAATCAAGGCTAGTCATTGCAAGCGCGTATGATGACTTTGCAAAAATGTCGACGAAAAAATGACCCCTCCTTGTACACAACTGAGAGTGAAGGACTGAATATTTTTGGCTAATTTTTCGATATTTGTCGTCTGAAGGATCGAGGTTTTAAACAATACCGATCCCGTGAGGATCCGTCGTGTGTGTGAAAAGTTTTTGCAAGACATACAAATACACACACACACACATATTTTACCCTTTATATATATAGACTAGCGGAGGGTACCCTGCGTTGCCCGGGTGTTTGTTGGTGTATGTAGGGGGGGTAAATAATAACCCTGAAACAATGTTAAAAAATCGGAAAAACCAAACCAAAAAAAAACAAAAAACGCTGTGTATGGGGGGGGGTAAACTAAAGAATAAGCGAAAAAAAAAACGTTGGCTGGGTGTTTAAAGATGTAAAAGAAAAAAAAATAGTTTTGGTCGGGGGGTCAGGATTGAACCCGGAAGCCTTTACGCGGAGGTAAAACAAACGACAAACACTTAACTGTCTAGGCCAGAAATAAGAGGAATTGATTAATGTTAAAATAAGGCTTATAAAGCGAGTGAAAGAGGTTTGATTGACAGATACCCGCTAAATGAGGTCATCGTGGGAGAGTTACGAGATGACGTAGTAGTATTTTATTTAATGCTTACTTTGTTTCAATTCGGGGCAGTTTTTGCTTCCCCAAGATGATGAGGGAGGGGACCGGCTACCCTGCTCCCCATCAAAAGGGGATTGTTCAGATTGAAAAGCAATTGTCTGATATATGGAGTTTGGCCCCACATTGATCAAAGCTGATTGCTTCCGGACATTCCTGGTGTGATGCCGAGAACAGCTTGTTAGATTTCAATTAGTTTTGCTTTTTATACAAAAAAGCCGAATCAACACGTGAGAAGCCAAAATAGCAATAATTTTGTAAAAGTCGCGGCAAGTAAATCTAGATGCTACACGCGTTCCCAAATCCTAGATATTATTATCTAGCGGGTATATAAACAGTTCTAAGCGATCGTAACGACTCCGGAAGCGTGTGCGAAAGAAGCCTTTGCAAGACATACACGAAATGGTTGCACACATTTTGCATTTTATATATATAGACTAGCGAGGGGTACCCGGCGTTGCCCGGGTGTTTGTAGATGGGGGGGGGGATTTTTAAAAAAAGTAAGTATGAGGATCGAACCCGAATCGTTGGAGCAAAGTTGTAAATTAAAGTGCAAAAAAAAAAAAAACGTGCGACGTTAACGATTGCCCCACTGCGAGATGCTAATGGAAACACGTTTGAATTTATTTAATTACTTGGATTTGGCAGATGCCCGTTTTAATGAGTTAATGAGGTCAAGTTTGACTGCGGGATTTTTATTTTCCCAAGATGTTATAGGAAAAAAGACTAACCCACATGCGGCGAGCAACAAATGTTGAATATTTATCTTCCCGAAGTCGAGCAAATTAAATAGACAGGCGAGCTTTGTTGTTAACTCTGAGATATTACGATTTATATGTGATATAAAAAGTTTTAAAAAGTTGTGAAGCGACCGACCGCTTCTCTGAAAGAAGCCTTTTGTAGACATACAGAAAAAGCGAACATACATACATACATACATGCATACATACATACATTTTCGCTTTTATGTTTATAGACTAGCGAGGGGTACCCCACGTTGCCCGGGTGTTTGGATGTGCGGAGGGGGGGGGTTAAAAAAAAAAGTAAGTATGAGGATCGAACCCGAACCCTTGAGGCAAAATTGTAAATTAAAGTGTGAAAAAAAAAACGTGCGACATTAACCATTGCTCCACCGCGAGATGCTAACGGAAACACGTTTGAATTTATTTAATTACTTGGATTTGGCAGGTGCCCGTTTTAATGAGTTAATGAGGTCAAGTTTGACTGCGGGATAGTATTTGATTTACTGCTGAACGCTTTTTTTCCCCCAAGATGTTACAGGAAAAAGACTAACTCACATGCGGCGAGCGACAAATGTTGAATATTTATCTTCCCGAAATCGAGCAAATTAAATAGACAGGCGAGCTTTGTTGTTAACTCTGAGATATTACGATTTATATGTGATATAAAAAGTTTTAAAAAGTTGTGAAGCGACCGACCGCTTCTCTGAAAGAAGCCTTTTGTAGACATACAGAAAAGCGAACACACATACATACATACATACATACATACATACATACATACATTTTCGCTTTTATATATATAGATTATATTGGACCCAATATATAGTAATCCTATTATAAATTTCTGTACTGTCTGTCTGTGTGTGTGACGCGGTTTAAGTCAGCCTACAGGCAACCCACCCAGGCAATTTAGGTACCAAAATGAAGCTTATGACCCAGCGGATGTTTTAGTGGTACTTATATCCATGTTTGGTGTATGGAAATGCAAAATAAATGCAAAGAAATGCAAAGTAGTGGTGGTGATAGGAGTTAAATCGGTTGGAGTAGCAGCAGAGACAAAAATAGTAGTGGTGATAGAAGTTAAATTTGTGGGAGTAACATCAGAAGCCGTTAGGCAAAGTGGTGGTGAGAGACATTAAATCGGTGGGTGTAGCAGGAGCAGTCAACGATTAATATTGGTTGAAAAATACAAGATTTTTTTTTTATTTAAAAAGAAATTACTTCCATTTTCTCCGTCTGATTAACAAAACAAAATAAAAGTACTTTCTCTGATTTGCAAAAAAAATAAAAAAAAGAAAGTAAGTAAAAAGGTTTCGATTAATATTGGTTGAAAAATACAAGATTTTTTTTCGTTTACCTTTTTAAAAAAAATCACTTACATTTTCTCCGTCTGATTATAAAAACAAAAAAAAGGGACTTTCTCTGATTCGACCAGGGTGGCCAATTTAAACCACCGGTCATTAAATAAAATAATATTTTTACCCATGTATCTCATACTTTTTTTTCATTAATATTGGTTGAAAAAATACAATATTTTTTTTCTTTTTAAAACTAATTACTTTCATTTTCTCTGTCTGCTTAAAAAAAAAGTGGACTTTCTCTGATTTGACCAGGGTGGTCAGTTTAGAACACTGGTCATTAAATTAAATAAAATAATACTTTTACTCATGTATCTCAGATTTTGTTTTCGTTAATATTGGTTGCAAAAAATACAAGAATTTTTTTAAAAGAAAAAAAGTGGACTTTCTCTGATTCGACCAGGGTGGTCAGTTTAGACCACCGGTCATTAAATAAAATAATACTTTTACCGATGTATCTCATCTTTTTTATTTTTTCGTTAATATTGGTTGAAAATACAATATTTTTTTTTTTTTGTTAAAGTAGTTCAAGGAGACATCTCCTACAGGAGAACTGACGAAAAAATAAGTAATTGCTAACTTTAGTTTCGTAAATATTGGTTAGCAAAAAAAATATAAAATGCAAAAATTGCATAAAAAGTCACATTTTTAGTGCGTTCTCAATCCCTGTATCTATATATCTATATATTTGTGTCTATATGTGTCTGACAGTAGTAGGCCTATATTTCTATAGATCTGTGTCTATGTCGATACACCTTTCTGTGGTCTATATAACGTGGCATATAAAAAAATCCTATAACTTCTAATAATTTCGTGTTGAACACTTCCTTGCTGTTGTTGTTTCCACTGTTGTTGTTTCTTTCATAAAAATAAAAATTGTGTAAATACACTGTACTTATTCTCTTTTCTTTCACAATATGCAGCCATCTGGCTGCAACGGGGCTACTTGTGATTTAAAAAGTTTTTAAAAAATTACTTGTGTACCACCACCGAGAATCGAAACCAAAACGTTTAGCTTATGATTTATTTTTTCCTCTGCCATTAATTACTGAGCTATGAAGACATGTTCGCTGCAAGGCTAAAAATTAAAACATGAACCAATAGCTACTACGTTACGCATGCATATTTGTAATGCCGTCATTCAACCTTCCCCTGGCAAATTCCATTTTTTTAATTTTCATACTTTTGCACTGATTTTTCCCGGCTAAAACCTGAATATAAAGTTTTGCATGGGTTCGAATACCCTATATATTAAGTTTCATGTTTGTAGACCAATAAATGACGGAGGAGTTTGGTAAGCAAAATTTTTTAAACAAATATACATACGGATACATGAATATATATAGAAAGAGGTTTGTGTTTACTATAACCTTTTTATGCAAATATTACACAAGTATAAACTATTTTTTTTATTTTTTTTTTTTTATTCAATTTTCACCCCAAACAAGGCACAGCACCACTTTGAAGCAGGGGGCTACTATCAGGGACTTAATTAGCGGGGTCATTATGAAGGGAGATGAGTAGAAAGATGTTTGTTGACATTACACTTGAACTTCTGCATATCGTTGCAGTTGGGAAAGCAGAATCCCGGAAGGGAGTTCCAAAGACCCGCAGTTCTGGGGAAGAAACTATTGGAGTAAAAGGCTTTCTTGCACCTAGGGATCTCTACTGTAAAGGGATGAGACTTAGTAGCTTGTCGGGTTTGTCGGGGGTAGTTACTTCGGGGAGGTACAAGTGTTTGCAGTTCGTCAGAGCATTCACCATTGAAGTATTTGTAGAACAGGCAAAGGAATGCAACATCTCGTCGATGGGACAGAGGCTGAAGCCTAGATGACAGTTCAGGACCTATCAGGTTGGCGACTCTCTTTTGAACCCTGTCCAGGAGCGAGAGACAAGAAGCAGATGCACCAGCCCAGATGTGACAACAGTACTCCATACATGGGCGAATGGTTGCCTTATAGAGGTATAGGATACTGTCAGGCGTAAGTAGTTTTCTAGCACGGTAGAGGGAGCCAACCTTCCTTGCAGCAGCCTTGGCAATGCTCTCAATGTATCTATTCCAGTTCATATTCCCTGTAAACGTTAGGCTGAGGAGTTTAAAAGAAGTACTTTCAGGTAATGTGTTCTTGGCCATTGCTATTGGTGGTAGAGAAGGTTTCTTGTAGTTATTGAAGGAAACAAGCTTAGTCTTAGCAGCATTGAATGTGACCAACCATTTTTGTCCCCATTCCACTACGGTTTGGAGGTCATCCTCTAGTGTTTCTGCTATTTCCTTGGATATGTGTTCATTTGTTTTCCCCTCATATCTGTTATAGAGAGTGGTGTCATCGGCAGATATACCCATCTCCGAAACAATTTTATCAGGGAGGTCGTTTATGAATATCAGGAATAATAGAGGTCCAAGGATAGACCCCTGAGGTACTCCCCCATTTATGTCGTATTGTTTGGATGTACAACCGTCGAGGACAACTTTGATTTTTCTATTACTTAAGAAGGATTTAATTACATTATGAATTCTTCCAGTGATTCCATATGATCTAATTTTCCTTAGAAGACCATCGTGCCATACCCTATCAAAAGCCTTAGATATATCGAGGGCCACCGCTCTACCCTCCCCTGTTTTATCCAATGAACGGTATATACGTTCAGAAACTACAGTTAAGATATCTGCTGTTGAACGGGCTTACCTGAATCCATATTGTTTGTCAGTCAGGAGTTTAGCAGCTGTTAGGTGCTGGACTAGGGCTTGATTAACTAAGGACTCAAATATTTTGGCGAAAAGCGGGAGGAGGCTAATGGGGCGATAATTTAGTGGGTCAGTTCTTTCACCAGAATTCTTGAAGACTGGTACCACAGAGGCGGTTTTCCAGCAGTCGGGAAAACAAGATTCGTTAAGGCATTTATTGTAAAGTTTAGACAGAACTTGAGCAACCTCGGCAGAGCATTTTATTAATAGCACAGCCAGGATGAGATCTGGTCCACACTCTTTTGAGGTGTCTAGGTTTTTTATAATAGCATGTACCTGAGAAGGGGTGATTTTCAAATCGTCTAGTGAGGCGTCTGTTCGCAGAGGAAAATCAGGGAGTGAGTGGTGTACCGAGTTCAGTGTGGAGTTTGAGGCAAACCGACTGGCAAGCAGATTAGCCTTGTCAGTTGCCGTGCAAGCAACCTCATGACTGTTTGATAGTGTAGTGGGGGAATAGTTGACTGTCCATTATTTACTACGCTGTTGTAGATTTTTCAAAAATCCCGGGTTCCTAATTTCTGTGCTTCGATGCGTTTTCTGGTGGTTTCAGAGTAATCTGTCTTAGCTGTCTCTATCACTCTCTTACAATTATTTCTAGCTTCTATAAACTTCTGTTTATTTGAGCTGGACTTATGTCGGTTGGATCTGCAGAATGCATGCTGCCTTTGACAAATGGCAGCTGCACAAGCAGAAGTAAACCATTGGGGGGAGTGGGGCTTGCTATAGAATTTCCGTGCGGGAACATGTGCTTCAATAGCAGTTTTGAACCATTCAGTGGTCTCATTTGCACACTGTTCTGCTGGAAGAGTAAAGATATTTTGCCATGGGGCATCTCTGATGAGCTCCCTGATGGCTTCCCAATCAGCCTTTTTGTAATACCTCATTGTTTTGAGTAGTGGGTCTTCAGTTTTAGGGCGAGAATTTAGGCTGATTTCTACCATTATCACAGCGTGATCAGCATTCCCGAGTGGGCTGTGGGCATTTGTTGTACAGTCATTGGGAACCGTTGTCAGAAAGAGATCTAGAAGTTAGGCATGTTGATCTTGCTGGTCTGGGAAACGTGTCGGAAATGTAACCAACTGAGATAGAGAATGGGATATAGAGAAGCTATGTGTTGCGCTACCAGCTACGTCTGTGTGATTAGAGAATCCTATCCAGTTACTGTGGTGGACATTGAAGTTACCAAATACATGTATTTGTGCGCTAGTATCGAGGGAGAGTGCTATATCTATGCTGTCTGAGACTTTGTTTATTAGGGTAAAGTCTTGGTTTGAGGGAGAGTGGTAGAGAAAATACAAGTAGCTAATATTGTGTTGCATATTTAGTCTGAAGCACATAAAGACCTGGTCCTCTGATTCTAGTTTTATTTCTCTAGTCAGGGGGAGGGTGTTACGAATATAGACTCCAAGTCCATGCATATGTCTGTCCGAGTCGTTACGGTAGAGTGGGAGATAACCAGGCATGTTAAAGTGGTTAGACTATGTAGAATATCTGCATAAATATAATTACACCTAATAGTTAACTAAAGATGATCATCCCATGAGAAAACCGAACAAAAACTAATAAAATTATTAATTAAAATTAATGTTTAAAAGAATATGTAAATAAGTTAGATCTTTTGCAGATGAATGCAATTCCACGATCCATATATAACAAAGTTCTATTTTCCTTTTTAAATAAGTAGAAAAAAGGGTTCTTAATATGAATATTGATACACAAAAAAACAATTTTATAGAAGTATAGATCTATAAAAGTGAGAATGTGTTTGTGAGGACACTTCTTAACCTATATACTCAATGGATTTTTGATCTACAGACTTGAAATTTGGTATATAGAGTATTCAGGCACGTGAAAAACTTAATCAGTTTTAATCTGGAAAAAAGGGCTACTAAGGGGTCAAAATTGAAAAATTGGTACTTGGGAGTCATCGGATTTTTATCTGTTTGTCAATTGTTTAATGACTTCACATGCGCAAATCGTTCACATTATGTTAAGAATAAGCAGGTTAGAAAACACTTTAAAGATCGTGTCAAGTTGGCCTAATGGTTATCATACTTAACTCACTATCTTTAGGTTTTAGTTTCGATGTCAACTCGAGTATTTTTTTTTTAATTGAATTGAACTGTTTAGAAAAAACATGATACCCGTGTTATATTCACATATTCTGCCCCACAGATGTAATAAAAAAAAGAAAGAAAGAAAAATAGCAGAGACTTTTTTTTTTTTTTTTTTTTACATAGGCGTCACCACTTATCAAGGCGGATAGGCCACTCAATGATAAGGGTTAAAGAGTGTAGAGTAGTCAAAAGGACAATATAGTAATCGATAGTAATGGAAGTTCGGTAAATTTGTTAACTTAAGTGGAACGGCTCATCAGAAACTTGTTCACGTTGGACTTGAAGACAACCATATTATAGACAGCTGGAAAGCAGGAAAACGGAAGACAATTCCACAAGCGTGCAGTTCTAAGAAAGAAGCTTTGATCATGGAATCTACGTTTAGGTTTAGGCACAGATAAAAAGTGGGGAAAATTATTGATAATGTTTTCAGCTAGTCTAGTGTTTCTTGTGAAAGTTTGGCGAGGGGGGACCATAGATTGAAGCTCAGTCGAACACTTTCCATGAAAATAACGATAAAGCAGAGACAAACTCGCAACATCTCTTCTGTGAGATAGAGGTTGCAGGGAAGAGAAAAGGGCATCTCCCACCAGGCCACAAAGTCTATTTTGAACTCTATCAAGGCAGGACAAGTCTTTTCTAGCAGATCCTGCCCATATGTGGCAACAGTATTCCATCCTTGGACGTATCTGGCTCTTATATAGATAGAGAATTGCATCAGCAGTGAGATATCTGCTGGATCGATAGAAGGATCTGACCAGTTTTCCAGCGGCCTTGGCAACAGATTTGATATACGTATTCCATTTAAGATCAGGAGTAAAGGTCAAGCCCAGAAGCCTGTCAAAACTTGAGGCCTCCCCAAGACGAGAGCCATTCATTTTAATTGATGCCAGATGGAGATCAGAACGTTGATGATGTAAAGATAGAAGCTTGATTTTAGATGCATTAAAAGTAACCAGCCACTCCTTTCCCCATTGTACAACGTGATCAAGATCAGAAGAGAGAGAATCGGAGAGAACTTGGTCGTTTACTGTCTTAGATGTGCTACCATAGATGATAGTGTTGTCAGCAAAAATGTCTACGAATGATGTAAGGATGTGATTTGGAAGATCATTAATGTAGATCAGGAAAAGAGTTGGGCCCAGGATGGACCCCTAAGGGACTCCAGCATTTATACTGTGAGCTTCTGATTTTTGCCCCTCAACTACTACTCTTATGAACCTATAAGAGAGAAATGATTACAAGACTAATTTAAGCCAGACTAAAATAAGGGGCAGAAACTTGATTCCGGGTGAGATATATCTCATGAGTTAGACACCCATTTCAAACAGCGAAAATACTTTAAAACATAAACTAAACTCATTCAGGTAGGTAGAAAAGTAGTATTTATTACCTTTGGTAACAATTATTTATTGAATAATTTTTTTGTTTTTCACCATTTTTTTTTTTTTTTTTGGCTACCTATTTTTAAAACTCGCAATAAAATCGATTTTTTCCAAGTACATTTTATGGGAGGGGGGGTTCTAGCCTCTGTAGTTCGATCTAAGCAATCTCCTTAATTTAAAAGTATTTATTTATTTGGTTTTCAGTATAGAAAAGTTAACAGTCGAAAATTGTAAAAAAAAAAAAATTAAAAAAAACAAGCAACAACAGCAAAAAAAAAAACGCAGTAGACTTTAATTATCTACCAACCTATATACTTGTAACGTGCTAAAACAAAGTTTGTTTGGTTTTTTTTTTTGTAATTTCAAAATATTTAAAGTTTAAAATATAAAAAGTTTATTTGCTATTTTCCCCCTTTTTCCAATCTGATTGCCAAGTTGAAAGAATGTTTCTCAAAGTGATTTTTACATACTGCATAAAAAAATAAACAAATAGCCGCTTTTCGCTTAACAGGTGAAGTGTCTTAATTCCTGAAAAGTTGTAAACAAATGAGTTATTCTACCAGAAGTTCGAGTTGCACCTCCAAATTTAGAGTTAGTGGTAGTCATAGATTTTTTTATACAGATTTTTAAGAATAAAGTCCCCAATGGTTAAGCAACAAACAACCAGTAATTTGTTGTAAAGACAGCTAAAAGAAATGAAATGAAATGAACTTAAACACAGTTTCAACATGTATAAAAGATACTTGAATTTTACTGCATTTGATATCCGGTGTTTGTTGATTTTTGTCATTGTTTACACTTTCTCGACTGTTAACTATTCTGCAATTTAAAAAATGACTGTGTTGTTCTTTCTTACTTGCCTCTCCAAAGAGCTAACCTTCATTACTCATTTTTTTCAATGTTTATTATTCCATTTAATTGTCAGTGTGAAGCACCTTTTTAAGATGGAGCATGTGTTAACGCCTCAGCAAAGTTTATTGCGATTTTTTAGCAAACATTAAAAACAGAAAGTTTTCCGCCTGTGAAAAAGAATGATTTATTCGCCTTCCTACGATGTCAAAGTTCAGTTTTAATGTAGTGAAAACACCGCTAACCCCCCCCCCCCAAAAGAGGCATTCTGGATTGGGGCAAGATATTTTTTTAATCCTCAATCTTAAAGGATTTCTCCTTCATTGACCAAGGACAGAAAAGATAAAGTGTAGTATCAGAACAGATATTATACTTTAACGTTAATTTTATTTGGAAAAGTAAAAATAATACAAATAAACCGAAAATAAAAGGATATTGTAAAATTGGCAAATATTTCAATTGTATTTTTTTTTTTTTCATTTTTTAAATATTCAGAGCTGACAAAAATATACTCGATTGTGAATGGTGGTGAGCATGAAAAGTGCTGCTGCTCAATTTAATGTAAACTACGCCTTTATTTCTAAGGCTTTTTTAACGGTTTAGAACTCAAGCCTATTAAGTTTTTTTTGTTTTTGCTATGGGAGATAAATTCTGAATATTTTACTTTTTAAGGGGATTTTGTGTGGATTTACGGCATTATGAGTCAGACTTAGGGTTAGACATGTATTAAAGATTAGTTACGTGTCCCAAAAAGTTAGAATGTCCTAGAAATGAGGTATCATTTTAATAAATTTATATGAAAAATGATCCCCCACTTTAAATTCTAAAATATTTTTTTGAAATATTCACACGTAAAAAAAAAACAGAATCTCAATTTTTAAAGGGGGGGGGAGCTAAGGGCCCTCATCTGCTAGATATAATTTATTTTTTAAATTGACAAACTTAATATTTTCCCTTTATATATTTTCTAAAAGATTTTTATCTTGTGCTATTTTCCCCATTTATACATTTGTGCCATTTTTACCTACCCTCCTCAATCTCCCCTGTCAGAATAATTGAAAAAATCTATCAATTAATTCACGATATTTATGGGGAATTTATTCAGCAATATTCAATACTTAGGTACGCCATTATTGTAATGTTTAATTTGTAATATATTTCAATTTAACTTTTATTATAAACACTGTTTGATTTTATTTGTTTCTTGCAAAACATAATATACCCTCTGCGAAAAACAGGCAAAACTAGCTGATAAAATATGAAAGCCTTCTGGGGAGCTAACCGCTTCTATATAATTTCAGAAACCACCACCACCACCCTTGGGGGGGGGGCAACCAGAGTTTTCCCGGAAAATCCGTTCTGTTACTTTTTACTCATATCATGCTTAATGTTTGTGCAAAATTTCAAAAAATTCAAAGGTGTAGTTATTGAGAAAAGTGCAGACAAACGGACGAACGGACAAGGGTTAATTTACAGGTCCACCCTCCTTTTGTCGAGGGGCCAACAAGTTTAATGAAATATTGTAACACATTAACAAATTAGAATAAATTTACTTCCTCTCTAATTTGTCTTTTGATTATTGGGATTAAAACAATCCCATGTGTGGAATCCTAGATCACATATTACTGCTACCAGATCAGGCTGTCTAAAGATACCGACTTCCTGACCTAAACTGCACCAAATATTGATGTTATTGGGTTCCTTTTCTTTTTTTCATTTTGCAAAATTCAATCATGCTATGCAAAGCAAAAAACAAAAGCAGCAATTTCCTGTATAAAACAACCAAACCAAACATTATAAATAAACATTTGAAGATATAAAAAAAAAATTGAAGCATTAAAACTCTTACTAAAATGATTAGATTCTGCATTAAATTAGTTAAAAAAAAAAAACTTGATATGCCGTAAAACAAAACAACCAAACCATGAATAAATATTTGGAGATTTAAAGAACTTTGTCTCTGATGTATCGTTATTTTCATGGAAAGTGTTCAACTGAGCTTCAATCTATGGTCCCCCCTCGCCAAACTTTCACAAGAAACACTCGTCTAGCTGTAAACACTATCAATAATTTCCCCCACTCTTTATCTGTGCCTAAACCTAAACGTAGATTCCATGAACAAAGCTTCTTTCTTAGAACTGCACGCCTGTGGAATTGTCTTCCGTTTTCTTGCTTTCCGGCTGACTACAATATGGTTGTGTTCAAGTCTAAAGTAAATAAGTTCTTGATGAGCCGTTCCATATAAGTTATTAAATTTACCAAATTTTCATTACTAATGATTACTATATTGACCAATTTCTACTGTACACTCTTTAACCCTTATCCTTGAGTGGCCTCTGGGCCTTGATAATGTGGTGATGCCTTTGTAAAAAAAAAAAAAAAACTTGAAGAATAAAAATTTTTACCAAAAATGATTGGATTCGGCATTAAATAACCCGAAATGGGTTGATATCATATAAAACAAAACAACCAAACCAAACACACTGAATAAATATTTGAAGAGGTAAAGAACTAAAAGCATACACTTTGGTACTGATACAGAATACAGATCATGTCGTTTTATAGATAGGATTTTCAATTTTTATGATCTCTTTTGTGTAATAAATTATTAGATGAAAGTATAGAATAGTTTTTAAAGGCATGTTAAGAATGGGTTTGTAAATAATCACGTTATTATTTCAGCACTGTCTGTATTTTGCATAATTACCAAACTGTTACCAAAATGACCGGAATCGGCAATAAATAACCTTCAAAAAGGTTAATTATGTCGTAAAACAAAACAATCAAATCAAACTAAACGCAGATCATGCAATCAAAGGGCAATCGACCATTAGTTTATTTTAACCACGTGATCACAAATATAAAAGGTGTGACTTAGAAGTTTATTTGGTCTTTTCCTCTTTTTTCCAGTCTGATTGCCAAGTTGAAAGAACGTTTCTTAATCCCTCTTTCTACCCATTATCTTCTTTATTTTCGACTAGCCTGGAGGTGTGTGTTGAGCAAAAAAAAAAAAAGAAAGAAGTGGTAGTAGGCAGGCAGGCTACGAAGGAGGAAAAGAATGTGAAAAAAAAAGTGACATCTTTGCTGTAGCGTCCATCGCTAAATTGGAAGTGGCGAAGGTTTAAATTAAGGCTAGACAATCGAAAAGAGGGGATGACTTTCGAAAATATTGGTAAAAAAGTGACCCCTCCTTGTAGTAAAGTGTCCAGTTGAGGGTGAAGGAATTAATGTTTTTGGCCAAATTTTTCGATATTTGTCGTCCGAAGGGTCGAGCTTCAAAACGGTACCAATCTCATGAAAATCCGTCGCCTCTGTCGAAAGTTTTAGACAGACATACAATATACATACATACATTTAAATCGACAGGTGAGATTTATATTATAGATGTTACAACATGTGGTCAACCATTGTTAATTTCAAACTAGCTATGTTTAGCATGTTTTTGAGACACCATGTGGTCAGTCTCATCTCTATCCAGACCAGTTCTGTTGAGAGATTTGCAGAGATCAGAATGCTACAAATATTTGGTAATTCATATAAATACATGTATTAAGGAGCTTTGACATAGGTGCATTTTTGGTGTAATACTTCTGAACACGAATAAATCCTCTTATATCCTATAAGTAAGGTTTTATTTAGGTTCCTTTTGCTTATTTCTCTTGTTTATGTCATCATCATCATCATCATCAGTTTATTGTTGTAGTCAGTTAGGAAACAGCCCCATTGTATTGTGTTCCACAGACAGACAATACTTAGAAAGGTTATGCAGAGGAAAATATAGCAGTCGTAATCAGATGAGTTTTTGTTGTGAATATTTTACAGGGCAAACCATAGACTGGAGCTCAGTCGAGCAGCCATCATGAAAATAACGATAGCGTGAACTATTTCTTTTCTTTTATTGAGATTGTCGGACTGACTTCCTGATCTTGGTTGTTATAGTCACAACGTTTCAGCTGTTTTGCCCTCTGTTCTGTATCGAACTGGGGAACCGTTTGTTAGGAGTCTCGAACCCAACCCTTTATTATTATTATGGGTACCGTGTTCAGACTCCAGCTAGGCTCTGGGACATAGTTGCTGATTCTCTGTTTTGAATGTTACTTTTCACTGCCTTCGTTCAGCACCTTTGGGTAACTGTAAACTTTGATACAATGTCTAGGACCACTCGGCCATATGTCACTAGGACAATTCTTAATTGGATTTTGTTAATGTTAAACCTATGTTGTTATTCAAGGTTTTCTCTCTCTATTAGAGGTGTCCAAATTGCATTCAGCTCTCCGCTTGGTTTGCTCAGTAGGTTGTTATGTCCGAGCATGTGAGCTGTTTCTTTAAGTTTTCTCACTTTCCAGTGGGTCTCTTTGTTTAATATTTTTACTTCATCGCATAGGGGGCAATGATCCCCCCTCTCCATCCAGACATGGTTGGCTATACCCAATTTTTCCGTCTCCCCTTTAGTTACCGCTTTTCGGTGTTCTTCCACCCTTACTTTGAGGGGGCGGCATGTTTCACCCTTGTAAACCTTTCTGCAACTGCATGGGATAGAGTATATTCAGTTTTTGGTCATGTTCTCCTCTATGCGGGGCTTCACTCATACCAGGTGTTGTCTGAGTATTGACTCGCTCTTGAATACCGTCCTGATGTTGTAGGGGGCACATATTCTCTGAATCTTTTCGGAGAGGCCTCGTATGTATGGTAGGCAGACCGTTGGTGTTTTTTGGGTTTCATTCTTCTCTCTTATACTATTAACACGTCTGGTGGATAGTATGCTATCGAGGTAGTTGTTACGACGGAGGGTATTCTTCAACCTGCCCATTTCTTGGTGGTATGTAATGGTGTCACTACTTATTGTCTCTGCTCGATGTTGTAGGCAGCGTGCGATTCCATGTTTGATACTGTATGGGTGATGGGAGTTGAAGTTAAAGTATTGTCCGGTGAAGGTAGGCTTGTGATATACGGATATCTTAAACCCATGCTCTGTGCGTGATATGAGTATATCAAGGAAGGCCAGTTGGTTATCTTTTTCTTTCTCCGTTGTGAACTGTATCGATTGTCTTATTGAGTTCACATGGTCTAGGAGAGCCTGGATGTCTTCCTGATGGGGCCAGAGTATGACGGTGTCATCAACGTATATTAGCCACATGGTTGGCTTTAAGGGAGCTGAACCTAAGGCCATGTCTTCGAAGCATTCCATGTATATGTTCGCCATCACTGGTGATAATGGCGAGCCCATAGCTAGCCCTTCCTCTTGTCGATATAGGTCAGTACCCATTCTGAAGTAGGTTCTTTCTATGCAGAATGTCAGCATTTCCATGATGAAGGCCAGAGGGAAAAACGGCCGAAACGTTGTGACTATAACAACCAAGATGAGGAAGTCATTCCGACAATCTCAATAAATGAAAACACCTCATCTCAAAAATACAGATAATTACTATTTCTTTTCTATATAAACTTATGTTTCTATGTGGAGTAATTGATCTATTATCAAATGAAAATACTTTTTGTGCATGGGATATACTTCCATTGGACTGTGGCGTTGGTTTACCTTGTCCTTGTAAGTGCGTGTGCAGATGTGTACGAATTGCTGAAGGCTGGTATGTGAGTTATTGAGCCGTTTTCTTTTGCGACTAACCTTCCCGGCCCAAAAGCATGTTGGATAATGTTCTTGAGATCTTCTGTGCGTGGCCAGCCAACAAAGTCTCTGATTTTGTTGACCAGGTCTTATAGGAATTTCTCAATTCACACTGGCTTATTACTTTCACATAGATGTGTTACTTTTTGAAATCTTGGAACGACTTTTAATCGATGAAAATACTTTGAGTTAACTCGTTCCTGTATAAACATTCTTTCTTTGAGAAGTGATGAAAAAAGCGAATAACAATGAAGAAAGAGTGGAGCAATTAGAGCCATTTGCTTTTTAGCGTTCATCAAAATCACTTCATGATAAAATCACGACAGAACTACTTATACATTTTTCCCCAAGCGGATGTAAATGTGCCGCCTTTTCAACTCACAGCTATATTAGACATCAAGTCAAATCAAAGAAAAAAAAAAAAATGAGTGGGGGAAGGGCAAGGGCACAGGGGGTTAACAATTATACTGTTTCAGTTTTTATGATTTCATGCGGTGCTCCTATGTGTTTTACATCTGCAGCAGTTTCTGTATGTCCGGCTTCTACCTGTAGCTTATGTATTTTAGGTGTTTTAACTCCTATTCAAGGGTTTTCCTTATTATTTCAGCCGTTTTCATTATTGTTATCTTTTGTATCTTCCCAACCATTCTTCTGATTCCAATTTCTCCCATTGGTTTATTATTATTAATATCAGTTCGGCCCGGCTTTGCTTGGGCCCTATGTACTGTTCATAACTTTATGTGCATATGTATATATATATTAAAATGTTTGACTCATGTCCAGGAAACCTACATCTAAAATTTCAAGTGTTTAGACCCGAAATTGGCAGAGGATTTTTGTAGAATATGCAAAGGTCAATTCTTTCAACTTTTCCATCTTGGCAGCCAAATTTTCGCCCAAAAACTCATTAAAAAGCTTGCTATATGTCTGAATACACTTTATGTAAAATTTCAAATGTTTAGACACAAAATTGGCTGAATAGATTGCTAGAGACCACAAACATCAAACTTTTGAACTTTGACCCCTTGGCATCCAAATTTGCAGCCAAAAACTGATTAAAAAGTTACTAGATCACCTTCTCAGCTATACCGTGAAAAAAGAAAAACTATTTTCATTCAGTAAAACAAAAGTTATGATGGATTTTCTGGTGTTAAAAATTCGTTAAAATATGTAAGGATGTGAGCGACGCTTTCTACGACTGGTTTCCATAGCAACCTCGTCGATTCAGTGACTACTGTTGCTACCAATTCACCGCTCTCGCGAAAAGAGAAGTAACACGTGAAACAGATAGAATAAAAAACTGATTAAAAAGCATGCCCTGTGTCTGAATCCACTTCATGAAAATTTCAAATGTTTAGACCAAAAATTGGCTGAGTAATTTGGTAGATACCGCAGAGGTTAATTTTTTTTTTAACTTTGACTCCAATTTTGACCCCTTAAAATTTATGGTTTTGGGCTCAAATCAAATTAAAAAGTTTGATCCATGTCCAAGTAACCTACACCTAAAATTTCAAGTGTTTAGTCCCAGAATTGGCGGATAAGTTTGGTAGAGATTTCAAAGGACAAATCGTTGAACTTTAACCCTTTGACAGTCAAATTTCTGGCCGAAAACCGATTAAAAAACTTTTCTCAAATCTCAATACTCCTTATGTCAAATCTCGAGTCTGTAGACTGAAAATTGGCAGAGTAGTTTGGTAAGGAAATGTATAAACACAGACATTTTCACTTTTATAAATATGTAGATATGCTAGCAGTTCAGCCCGGCTTTGCTTGGGCCCTATGTACTGTTCATAACTTGCCTTACGTGTGAATACACTTTATGTAAGATTTCAAATGTTTAGACCAAAAATTGTCTGAGTAATTTCGTAGAGGCCACAGAGGTAAATTTTTTATAACTTGGACCCTAATTTTGATCCCTTAGCATTTATTATTTTGGTCTCAAATCAAAATAAAAAAGTTTTACCCATGTCCAAATTTCCTACATGTAAAATTTCAAGTATTTAGATCCAAAATTGGCAGAGAAATTTGGTAGAATCTGCAAAGGACAATTCTTTCAATTTTGACCTTTTGGCAGCTAAATTTTCACCCCCAAACTGATTAAAATTCTTGCTGCATGTCTGAATACCCGTTATGTATAAATTTTAAACGTTTAGACCCAAAATTGGCTAAGTAGTTTGCTAGACACCACAAAGGTCAAATCTTTTGAACTTTGACCCCTTGGCATCCAAATTTTCGACCCAAACTGATTAAAAAGCTTGCCCTATCTCTGAATACTCTTTCTGTAAAATTTCAAATGTTTAGACCAGAAAGTAGCTAAGTAATTTGGTAGATACCACAGAGGTTAATTCTTTTTAAAACTTTGACCCTAATTTTGATCCCCTAACATTTATTGTTTGGAGCGCAAATTAAATTTAAAAGTTTGATCCATGTCCAAGTAACCTACACCTAAAATTTCAAGTGTTTAGACCCAAAATTGGTGGAGCAGTTTGGTAGAGTTTTCAAAGGGAAAATTGTTGAACTTTGACCCCTTGACAGCCAGAAAATTGACAGAGTAGTTTATACACGCACAGACAATTTCACTTTTATAGATTTATTTAAAAAATTTTTTTTTTACTCACTAGGAGTTCTCACACAAGTCATCATCACAGATTACTCACTGATGATAATTGGTGGTATTTCCTGGAGTCTGGGCTACAACCAATCTCCCTAGATTTCCAGTACTCTCCACCTCTTTCGATAGCATTTGTAAATGACTCTTCATTATTGCAACAGTCGTTTACCATTGATATCTTGTGGGCAATGACCTTCACAGAAATAGGTCTGTCCAAGATCCCAATACTCTTTAAACTCATCCGATATAGTGCTCTCTGTCCTCGGTCTTTCCACCCACCTTGACCCTTCACAGCTATTTTTCTGATGACACTTTATTTTATTTCTTTTTTAATTTGGGAATTAAGTTGTTGTTTTTTTTTAATTTTCTTAAATGTTTTTGTCTATTTTTTATTTATGTTATTTTACATTTGTATATAATGAGATGTCTTGCAGTTACAGTTCCCTTGGGTGCATGCTGTGTCCGTCTGCCATTTTATTTTGCTTGTGTTGCAATTTCCTTGTGGCTGATTAGTGTTCACAGTTTATGTTGACTGGTTGTCGCATTCAAGGACTTTCCTTAAGATTTCAATTGTTTTTATCATTGCAATTTGCTGTAGAGTATGTCTTCCCTTTTATTCTAATTATTTGTTATGGTGTAAATGTTGGAAAGAATAACGAGAAGACTCGGAAATAGTGAAATATGATATATAAACAGAAAAATACAACTGAAGGACAAACTAAAGTTATGATTGCCTCTTTCTGAGCCTTGGGTTCAGACTGCTGAAAAGCAGAACTTGGTCGCTGGAAGTGACGTCATGAATAGTGCATTGTCAGAATCTGTAGGGGTGGTGCCACCACCACCACCGTCATCATCATCATCATTATTAAGAGATTTTCAACTAAATTTGAAATATGGGTCTAGTCACTTTTTTGTTTTTCCATTTGTTCACCATGATCATGACCATGACTTCCAAATAAGCTCAGTTAATTGTACCTCTACCGCCCTCTCTCTCTCTCTCTCTCTCTCTCTCTCTCTCTCTCTCTCTCTCTCTCTCTCTCCTACCGGACGTTCCAACTGGTTTGATCTCTCTCTTTTTTAAGAACGTCTGTTATTAAATGTAATTAAATCCTGTTGAGAAATCAAATGACCCCGAGGAAGAAGAACCCAATAATAACACGATCAAGGGATGAAAAAAAGAGCAACACACTAACTCTAGCCAAAGGTTCATTTCCATTCAAAGCAAAAGTAGCTGAGGAAATGGTGGCGGTGGTGGTCCTTTCTTAAATTTATTTTTACTCACTACTAGTTCTTTTCTGAGTCATTATCAATGATCGCCCACTAGGAGTAACCATAAATCTGCTCAGATTTCCAGTACTCTCTGCTTCTTCTGATACTCATTGTAAATCACTTTGCATTCTCTCAATAGCCATTTACTATTGACTTTTTGCTGACAACAGCCATTGGCCTTCTCTGAAAATTGAGTGGCAATAAGTCACCTCAGGATTCCAGGGAGGTCACGATGGTGCTCTGTCTCACTGACTTGACCGTTCACGACCATTTTGTGTGGTACTCACCAAGGTTGGTGCAACTGAGGTGGAAGGGTCAGATTATGGAATTTCTGGCAGTTTCAGCTTTGTGCAATATTTTTTTTATATATTTTTTTTGTTTTATTCTTATCTCAACTTATCTGTGATTAGTTGGAATACCTTTTCATGTAGGTTGGTTTCTGCATTCAAGGATTTGCCTTAATATTGTAACTGTTTTCAACAGTGCCGTGCATTGTATTTGTTACAAGAACAGCAACTTGTGTTACAGAGAGAGAGAGAGAGAGAGAGAGAGAGAGAGATGAGTAAACGTGGAGGTAGACACGTTTACCAGAACCGAAGGTCAGCTGACCAGATTACGTATGTGTGATGTGGTCAGGTTGGCTGGATCGGAGAGATTTGATTTGGGCTTGGAAGAAGACGGACGGTTTTCCGTTGTCTCCCCCTCTTAACTGGGGAGGGGGGAGACGAACGCTGACGTGTGTAGAAGAAGAACCCACACAAGCCGATTTCACTTCCACCGTCTGCAGGACCTCTGGGGAAAGTGAAATAAAAACTATAAAACCCATTCATCATCTTGGAGTGATAAATCTTCATCAAACAGGTATCAAGTCTCCCTCCAGGATGAGAAATTTCCAGATGGTCCAACATCGAAGAAGCAGAGGTAGGTTTTGAAAATACATGTCACACACACGATTCCCTTTATGATAATCAACACACAACCTTTATATTAGAGACAATCATACACACACGGAATCCTTTTAATATGTTATACAGACAAACGTAAATGGTGCCCTCAATGATAACTCCTATGTAACACTTGTTCTTGTAAGTAAGTAAATATGAAGGATTCGAACTTGCGAAGCTAGATTTGAAATTGAGAATTTCAATCATAAGTTAAAATAAATACACAATGTTATTGAAAATAAGGAATGTGGAATTGCCATTGTTTAGCTCACACAAAATAGTTAGATATCTGTTTATTGAAAAAGGAATGTAATTATGAATTTTGTTTCTGTTATAAAAATGAAAATTAAAATAAGGAATTTAAAAACGGACAATGGAAAATGTTATTTGTAAAGTGGGTTACGAAAATTAGGTTAGAGGGTCGGCTTTGTAAGAAACATGTGAACAACAATGCATGCTTAAACATGGAGGCATGTCGTGCCATGTGTTTTTATATGCACGTGCTTGGTCATGTAGTGACGTCATGAGTTATGAATTTAGTTAGATAAGTCAGAATCAGAATCAGTCAGTTAGGAGAAGCCAGAGAAGGGAGTCAAATCAGAGAAGCAGAGTTTTCCATTAGAGGCAAGGCACCCTCTGGGAGCGAGAGGTTTTAGAGATAACCATGTAACAACTTTGAATCCCTGAAATACAAAATCATGTCCGACCGGTCGAAGAAGAAATAAACATATCATCATGTGGTTTTGTATCTGCATCTTCGTGTTGTTGTTAAGCAGAAAAGGTATTGTCCATTTATATTATACTAGCGAGGGGTACCCGGCGTTGCCCGGGTGTTTGGAGGTGTGGGGGGGGGGGTTAAAAAAAAGTAAGTATGAGGATCGAACCCGTACTGTTGAGGGAAAGTTGTAAATTAAAGTATGAAAAAAAAAACGTGCGACGTTAACCATTGCCCCACCGCAACATGCTAACGGAAATGCGTTTGAATTTATTTAACTACTTGGATTTAGCAGGTGCGCGTTTTAATGAGTTCATGAGGTCAAGTTTGACTGCAGGATTTCATTTACTGCTGAACGCTTTTTTTCCCCCCAAGATGTTATAGGAAAAAGACTAACCCACATGCGGCAAGCGACAAATGTTGAATATTTATCTTCCCGAAATCGAGCAAATTAAATAGACAGGCGAGCTTCATTGTTAACTGTGAGATATTGCGATTTATATGTGATATAAAAAGTTTTAAAAAGTTGTGAAGCGAGCGACCGCTTCTCTGAAAGAAGCCTTTTGTAGACACGCAGAAAAAGCGAACACACATACATACATGCATTTTCGCTTTTATATTTATAGAAGAACTTTGTGAAAATCATCACCTCAAAAATAGGTAAGAAATATATGTGTCATTGTTTATAGAAACACTCCCATTCACAGAACTGTCAAACGTATAAATGCCAAACGCACTATCTCTTGGTCTATCTATCTATATATCAAATCTCCTCTCACTGAATTACAGGCTTGGTGCTCCTGTAGTTATATGTACCCTGTCTCTATATCTCACCAATGTCTCCATCTCTCACCAATATGAACACTCACAATGAATATATATAATATCTAGCATATCACACAATATGATCACACACATGAACACACTAAGACTCTTCCTAATACGAACAATACCAAAGAATAATACATACGTCATCTTAATACCACTCATATGTAACATATTGTGTCAATTTTCCTTTTTTCCAATTTCTCCTACTCGTTTTTCTTCAAGTTTGTCAAAACTGTTCCTTGTCTCCAACAATTATTGGTATTACAGTAATCTTCTTCACGTGTTATATTCTGTTATCATTATTATTATTATTATTATTATCATTATCATTATTATTATTATTATTATTATTATTATTAGTAGTAGTAGTAGTAGTAGTAGTAGTAGTAGTAGTAGTGGCACCCGGCCTTGTATAGTCATACACTTAAATATATTTTAATTCATGCAGATTTCGTATTTATTATTACAAAGACAATTCTTTATTGAAAATTATATTTTACCTAATATATACAGGGTGGGGCAAAGCAACTTGCTCATTTAAGGCTGAGGTGAAGGACAGCGATGGCAGAAACATGGCTTGTGTGTTCTGGCATCTGGAATATGTGTACGGCGGTGGTGATGACAGGAATGTGGCTTAGTGTTCTGGTGTCTGGGCTATGGGTGTGGCGATGGCAAAATAGGAGTAATCCTCAAAGCAGGTGTCACTGTGATGAGTTTGTGACAGTGGCTCCTGCTATTGGTGGGACACTCCTCACCACTGTCTGGTGAGCTGTGGTGATTTGGCTTGCTGTCCAGTATCACGAGTGAGATGGTGGTGGTGCAGTGGTGCCGTGGCGCAGTAATTTTACTAGCTGTTGTCGCTGGTGAGGGGTTGATGGCTGTTGGCTGGTGAGCTGTGGTGATCTGGTGGTGGCGGAAGAGAGGTAGTCTTCAAGGCTTCCTGTCCAGTATTATGAGTGAGATAGCGGTGGTGCAGCGGCAGCGTCGGGAGCGTAGTAATTTTAATAGCTGGTGTCGCTGGCAAGGGATTAACGGCTGTTGGCTGGTGACGGAGTGGTGTTCACAGCTTGACACGCAGGGTCCATCTGTCCGCTTGTTGAAAAAGCTGTCATTTTTATACTCGCGATGCAGACGTAGTTGTAGACAAAAGGCAGCTTTTTATCACTGATTGGTGTTTTCGCTTTTTATTTGTGTTTGTTTTTTGTGTTTTAATGTATTGTAGGGAGTCGTCTGTTTGGTGTTATATCAATTTAAAGCTAAGAAAGTTGTGAATGTGTTCTAGTGGGTGTTGTACTGTTGCAGTGGTTTTTGTGATAATTATTCATGTTTATATGCTGCCAGAGTTGCGTCTGCTGTGATGTTTGTGTTTTGTATTTTGATTTTTCTTTTGATGTACGGCTTCCTCTGGCGGTTTTCTTTGTTGAAGTGAGGTGCGACTTATTCCGTTGATGTGTGTATATAAAAAAAATGGGCTTTGATGTTGTCGTGTGTGTTTAGTGTGTTCATTTACGGTGTATCGACGAACGAGCTTTGTCTTAGCGTCGCCATTATTATTACTGTCGCTGCTCCTGCTGGTTTCTGGTTTATTCATGTAAATTTGAGAGGGTGGGGCTTAAAGTTTACTTTTTAATGTGCGTTATTTATTTTTTGTTTATTTTTCAGGAACCCCAGTGAGCAATGACTGTTTTGTGGCAGAACTTCCCAGGACACCTCATCTCCTTGAGGGGCGATCTGCATTGGCCACCATGATTCCCTGATTTATCACCATGTGACTATTTTTTATCGGGATATCTGAAATCAATTATTTACAACGATCGTCCTAGCATCTTGACTCACCTGAAAAAAAAAATATACCCATTGATATGCTGGAAAGAGTTGATTGAAACTTCAGAGTTCGATTAACTCCGTGTATAGAGAAGAATGGATGCCATCTTACTGATATCATTTTTAAAACTGGTAAAAAATAAAATTTAAATGTTGTACGAGTTTTAGTTCAAAGAATTACATGTACACCTGCATTACTTGAGTTTTAATTGATATTCCAAATAAGCAAGTTGCTCTTCTGCCCCACCCTGTAGCACTGATTTTACAAGTTGAAAAAAAAAAAAATGACGGGTGCCATCAGCTAGAATCGAAACCAAAGCATTTAGTGTTCCAATCACATTCCCTACTGTTTAAGCTATCGCAATTAAACCAGTTCAAACTATGAATGAATGTGCGCATGCACAAAAGTAATAGAAATATGTCAGCAAGTTGAAATGAACATGTTGCATTTCGACTTACTGACATATTTCTGTACATTTTATTCATCCATCCAAACAAAGATTTTACTTGTTATAAACCATCCTTGATGTAAGATTACTATTTTCTATTAATTTCAATGTTATATGAATAGTAGTTTAAGAATTTATCATTTAGATATTCACACACACGCTTGTGCACGCACACACACACACACACACACACACACACACACACACACACACACACACACACACACACACACACACTGAAATATTTTACTGCTTTATTTATATACTTGCAGTTCAGTCCAGCTTTGCTCAGGTCCTATGTACTGTTCATAACTTTATGTGCATATGTATATGTTAAAAAGTTTGATTCATGTCCAGGTAACCTACATCTAAAATTGTAAGTGTTTAGACCTAAAATTAGCGGAGGAGTTAGGTAGAGTCTGAAAAGGTCAACTGTAAACTTTGACCGCTTGGCAGCTAAATTTTCTGATTAAAAAGCTTGCTGCATGTCTGAATACTCTTTATGTAAAGTTTCAAATGTTTAGATCCAAATAGTTTGCTAGAGAATGCAAAGATCAAATCCTTTGAACTTTGACCCCTAATCAGCCAAATTTTCGGCCAAAAACGGATTAAAAAGCTTGCCCTATGTCTGAATACACTTTGTGTAAAATTTCATATATGACACTATTGGTGTTATGAATGCATGCAACGAGGTGCACATTGCGGTGAGAGGGGATGTTTGACCGGACGGGATAGAGGAAGAGAGGGCAGAAGATGTTGATGTTTGATTGGGACAAAACAGAAATGTCTATGGGATTTTGTCAGAGAGAGAAAAAACAAATAATAATTGTTTTTATCTCATTGTCGTTATATATCTGTTAACATGAAAGGTTGTTTTTAAAACCTCTGTTGAGAGGTATGAAGAGATCCAAAGATCCTTAGTTGATTAAGGCTGACAACTTAGAATGGAGGTCAAGGGTAAGGGTCGCCGCCAAGCATTGTTCGACCTGGAATGACTAATCACTTCTAATTTGATAATAAGTAAAAACCTCAGTGCAAATGAGGGTTAAAATTTGGTAGAGATAAGTTCGAAGAGGAGGAATAGAAATTAGGGGAACAGAGAGAGAGAGGTGCTGCTAAGCTCTAAGAGGAAGAAAGAAAGGGTGTTTGTGTTTTCTGGGTTGGATTTTTAGAAAAATGAATTCTAAAAAGAGTAGAGTCGTAGCCAGCAAACTGAACGGCTGGGCTGGTCAAGCGCTCCCGATTTGGGAGCCCATGGCCTGATGTTATGATGTTAACTAGCCTGAGTTAATGGGAAATCTGTGACTCTACTGGTCTGGTCTTACATCGTTTCACTGCTATAGTCAGTCACCTCAATTTAGACAGTAGCTGTTATGAAGTAATGAAATTAATAAATAGTTTGTTATTGTTATAAATCGGAGTTCTGTTTGTTTGTGGTGAGGACTCTTCATTTTGCAGCAAGCCGCAAGGACCAGCAGAGTGATTGATGTACCCGGAGACTACTTACACAGGGTAGGAGACGATTCGATCGAGAGGCAAAGTGCTCCACCATGAAAACACAGTGGGTGAAGACGATCAAGAGGACAACTTGTGATGGGACAATGTACAATCGAAAGAACTCCTGTCATATTAGGTGGAATCTTTTTTTTTAAAGTTTGACCCCAATTTTGACCCCTTAACATATATTGTTTTGGGCTCAAATCAAATTAAAAAGTTTGACCCATGTCCAAGTTACCTACATCTAAAATTTCAAGTGTTTAGACCCAAAATTGGCGGAGGAGGAGTTCAGTAGAGTTTTCAAAGGTCAAATCGTTGAACTCATAACACAAAAGTTAATTTAAACACACACTCAAAATTAGTGTTTCCCCACATTACACATAGACAAAATATGATAAAAAATTAGTTACTTTTGAAGCTTTACAAATGCACACATATCAATATATAACACAACTAAGATAAAGATTTAAAAAATTAATAATGAAAATGAAAGTGAAAATTTTAAAATTCAAAAATATATCGGACAAATTTAAAACAGATAAAAATGAACCCAACTATATAGAAAATCACAGGCAAACACATCCATACATGTAGTAAAACATACATAAAATATGCAAACCGACAAATATGAATATATACATACCTACACCTTTGTCTGGGTGCATACAGACATATACATAAATATATGCACACATACAGATATACGTTCAGATAGATGTAATCCTTAATGCATTCATACATGTATAAATATCTATCTGCACAGATGTTGTACCAAACATCAATTCACAAATGCAAAACCTTAATCCAATTAAATCTAATATATAAAAGGCTATATGTCTGTCTGTCTCCATATTTTCAGACTTTTTTTTTCTTTTTTTTTTTTACACAGTGGTCACCACTTATCAAAGCCACTCAGGGATAAGAGTTATTGCAAGTACATTACGTTAGTGTGGAGAGTTGATGAAGTGTTTACTTAAGGGGGCGGTTCATTAGGAATTTGTTAACGTTGGATTTGAACACATCCAAGTTGTAGTCAGGTGGGAAGCAGGCAGACGGAACAGATTTCCACAGGCATGCAGTTCTAAGAAAGAAGCTTTGTTCATGAAATCCACGTTTTGATTTAGGCACAGATATAGAGTGGGGGAAATTTTTCACAGTGGATTCGGCTAGACGGGTGTTTTTCGTGAAAGATTGGCAAGGAGGGACCAGAGATTGAAGTTCAGACGAGCACCTGCCATGGGAATAACGATAAAACAAGGATAGGCTCGCAACGCCTCTTTTGTGGGAGAGAGGTTGCAGGGTAGAGAAAAGGGCATCCCCCACTAAGCCACGAAGTCTATTTTGTACTCTGTCAAGGCAGGATAAGCTGTTTTTAGCAGCTCCTGCCCAGATATGGCAGCAGTATTCCATCCTCTGAAACTAAAAGTCACAGAGCGGCGTTAGGGGCCTTAATTGAATGAATTCTTTTAGGGGGCGTTCTTTCATGGGTCTTTAGCTGGTTAAAATAGTTTTTAAGGGTCAAAAATGGGTCAAAAAGGAAAAAAAATCGTTATACATTTTGTATATTCATCTTAGTTTATTTTTAATTTTTAATTTTTAATCAGTTCATATGCGTGTCACGTTGGTACAGTGTAACGTCATTAGCTTTGAATGCAACAATTTTGGTTTCGATTCTTAGCTAATGGCACCCAAAATATTTTTTTTTTTTTTTTTTAGTTTTGAAATCACGACTCTATAATAATATATACGAAATCTGCACAAATTAAAATATCATATTTAAGCGCATTTTACATCCTGGTAAAACTGGGCGCCTCCCCCCCCACCTCCACCCGCTAGTTTATACAAATACAAAACTTGATATGCACATGTCCAAGAATATACCAATGCACAATAATATGCAATTATATACATCCACACATACATATACATACTAATATAGTGTAGTGTTTTTGATAACTGATGGTTTGCAGTTTATTAACCAGTTGAGAGTAAACCATCAGATCTGTTGTTTCCATGTGGTGGAAGTAGGAGTAGGAGGTTATGGAGGGTTCTGTTTTGAAAATTTTATTTTCAAGTCTGGGGGATTTGCAATACGTAAATTTATAGTAAATTCCTGTGGGGCAAAATGATAAAGAACCCTTTTTGGGGAGCTTAAACTCCCAACATTCAAAAACCTTATGCCTACCTTAGACATAATTTAAATTGTGTTATTATAAACATGGTGACTTGAGAACATGTTGTTAATAAAATTTGATCTTAACTCAGATGATTCAAAAATCTCAGCCATATCAAAGCAATCGAGGTTCACAGGTGCAAAAGTTCAGATTTACTTATCTGATGCTAGGATTTGTTAATAAATGATATTTCATGATCTTTTTGTTTAATATGTATGTATTAATGTATCTATCCTCTCTCTCTCTCTCTCTCTCTCTCTCTCTCTCTCTCTCTCTCTCTCTCTCTCTCTCTCTCTCTCTTGATTTCATCAGTTGAATTCTGGACTCCATTTGAGTTGGTCACAAAAAATTGGAAGTGCGATACTGTTGGTAGCAGACACGTTTTAACCAGCTCCACATTTGAGTTCTTAAAATAATCCTTCTTCAAATTGAAATAAATAAATTTATATTTTTATATTTTTATCTAAAAGTAAACATTACTCACTTATTGCATACAGCGTTCAATTCCAGTACCAAAGGTCCTGCCCAGATTTCTGGTTCCTTCTTGTAAGCTATTCACAGCCTCTACAATAAAACTTTTCTTTCTACTTCAATGTGCTCAGTGTCAAACAAAATTTCCTTTAAAAAAGCTTCTTCACAATGGCTTTCTATCTGTGAAACACATTATAGTGAGACTGCTTTACAACTTAGTCAGCAACAAAGCCAACATCAACAGATTCTTATTTAGAACCGCTGCCACAAATATTCAGACTTGATTTTGACAATAATTTCATTAACTTTATGCTCGAGTGGCATCTAGCCTTGATAAGTGATGACTCTTTTTAGTAAATAAAAATAGAATAAAAGAAGTACGGATTGCACTAAAAGAATCTCTAACCCCAACTCCCTATAAGAAAGGGTCCAAAAGAGAATCTTCAATCTTATAGGTCTCATATTGTCTAAGGTTACAATCAGGATTCGGTTCTGGGGTTCGGGAAGAAGTGAGTCATTCGCTCGACAACAGCATGTTTCTGCCATCTTCTTTTCCAATCGACCTCACCTGGCCTCTTGCCACCAATGTCACACCACACAATCTGAACGTCAGCAACACGAAATCCTTTTCAAGAGAAGATGTTTTCACGACTCTTTTCTTTTTCCTTCCCAAAGAGTGATGTAGATACGCCTGGTATGTTTTTTTTTGTTTTTTTTCTTCTAACCATATATTCCACACGCCCCCCTGATCTTCGAGATCAATAAGACACTTCATAATCCTTCATCCAAGCAGGTCTCCTCCTTTCACGTTGAGGCCTCTGGGGGACAACTTCTTGAGGGTTGACGTTTTCAGGTTCATTACAGACATTCTCGTCCAGTTGTAAAGAACCGCAATGTGAGGCTAAGTCGAATTGGGGTGCATCGTTAGCTTCTCGGTGGATCTCGACTTCCTCCTCTTCACTACCATCAGTGCGCACTGGCAGGGTTACATGATGCAGGTCTAGGATATGCCGGGAAACGCCATTCACCATCACGTTGTTCTTCAACTGCGTTCCCATTACGACCCCCCTCCCCCAGCGAGTGGTACATTTCGCATTGGGGGGGGCTTCACTTTAATGGTAGCTTCTTCACCCTCAATTCCTACCATTTTGTTGAACAGATTCCGCCACTTATATGCGAAGATGGTTCTATGATGCACAGTTGTCTCATCTTGTCTGGTTTTTGGTGAGATGTTGTACTAAAACACTGCCTTCATGGGTGAAATGTTGCTTTTTTTCTGAAGCAGCCTTGATGGTGCGATGATTCTTCTCCATTATCCCGTTGCTACTCGGTCGATATGCTGCCCTAAAAAAACGCCTTACTCCCCACTTATCACACACCTTTTTTAAGGCTTCCGATCGGAAAGTGGGGCCATTGTCCATTAACAGTTCCTCAACTGACCCTCTCTCCAAAAATATTTCTTTGGTGACTCCTCCGATTGCCCATGCAGCTTCTGCCCTGATCTCTCTCCATATGGCAAACTTCCCCGGTCCACAGTCGACCATCAACAGATACAGCTTATGGCAATAATGGGTCACATTAATGGCCAATCGCTTCCAGTCCTCTGCAATGTGTAACTCTCCTGCTTCATGTCTGGATGGTCTGGGGTCTATCGATTAGCACTCCTGACAGTGCTCCACTACCTCCCTGACCTCCTTCTCAGTGGTTTCTGGGTAAATCTCTCTTGCCAGGAATAACGTCCATTCTCGACCAAAGTGGTGCATTTCATGTAACTTTTTAACTTCCTCCCCTGCACAGCATACCACCAGGCCTTCTTTTCCCATGTCATTGAATCCGCCTTGTTCTTTTCTGATGGGACCAGCACTACAGATACCCTGAATTGGAATTCCACTTTCAAATTTGCAAGTGCTCTGAGCCTGCACTTGATCAGCATTTCTGCAGCATCTCTGGTCCTAACTCTCTTATCACCAATCACTGCCGGCCTGATCCATGAAACTACTATTGCCGAATCGGATTTGATTTCAATTGTTTTCAATCCCCACTTCAGGCCCAGATTGATTCCTTTCATAGCGGCCTCCAGTTTGGCTACATTGATATGGGAAAAGTCGTTTTTTTTTCTTAACCATGCCGCATCTTCCACAGTTACACCTCCCATCTCTAATATGATGCCCAATGCCAGACTGCTTCCTTTGCCATCTCGGCATAATTTCAACCCAACGCCGCTCCTCCATCCAGGGACTCTGTTAGTTTTGCAGTCAACACATACCTTGCGACATGGCCTCTCACTTTCTCTGCTGTCACCTCTGCTTTCTCCACGAGAATGTCGTCAATGTACGAACTAGTGGCCTTGTCCACTGTGCAGTCTTTACTCAGCACCGTCTTCAGCACAGCAGTCATAATTTTGGGGGCTGAGCTCAGCCCAAAGCCTAACCTTGTCAGGCAATACATCTTCCCCTTGTACTGGACCAATTGATGTTGCCAGAGTTTTTCATCTACATGGATCTGGAGGTAAGCCGATTTCAGGTCGACAATCTTAGTGGCTCACTCCATCCTCCTCCATTTCCTCATAACCTCTTCGCATACATCAATTCCCTTTCCAGTGTGGCAGGCTACGTGTCTGTTTAATTTTCTGAAATCCAGTACCGGTCTAACTTTTTTCTTTGTGGGTTGAACAACCGCCAGTAATGGTAGCATGCCTTTTTCCTCCCCTGTCCACGGTTTTAGAATTCCCTCCTCTATCCACCTCTCCACTTCTTCCTTGAATCCTTTTCTTATTTCTCCTCGCAGTGTTTTCTCATAGCAGCTTACTTTGTTTTGTAGCTCTGGAGGCCCAGAGATCCATTTCCATTCCACCGTCCACCTCTCACCATCGAACCTCGCCAGGAAATCCTCGTCCTCGATGCAGCAAGCCTCCGGTTTTTTGCATTCTGATGTTTCTATCACCTTCCACTTACTGCACCGAGGTGTCTGAAAGTTACTTGGCCCCCCTCTCAACGTAGCGCCCCCCCCCCAGTTGGTTGATCCCACTTACCCCTGAGGCAACGTTTCGTTGTGTGCCATTTCCACATAGAAGGGGGAACCACTGGCGCAATGGCTCCCCTTCACTCGTTTCCCTGGTCCCGTGAAGCAACGCAATATCAGCTAATGTGCCCCACTCGTCCACATCGGTAGCAGATGACCTCCGGTCTCGGCTCTTTGCAGTCCTTGAGCAGGTGAGGACCCTGGCACCGGATGCACTTAATGGCAGGTCTCCCCTCCTGTTGCCTTGCTGCCTGTCTCTCGTCATTCAAATGGGGCCTCGTGCACTTATTTCCACTCACAGCTGCAGCCATGGTTGGGCCCTTGACATTCTTGACCAGGACTCTGGTGTGGACCAAGAGATCATCCACTTCCATCATATTGATTTCAGTGATTCTCTGCATGTTCGCGGAGATTTCTTCTGGGAAGCCATTTACTAGGTATAGCTTTACCGTCATCTCCAGGCTCCCCCCCACATAACCAGCCAATCCTGTCAGTCTCTTGATCTCGACAGCAAAGACGTCAACAGACTCGCCAGTCCACCTCAAACTTGCAAGCTTGCTGAGTGCTTCAAATGGACTCTCAGCAAAAGCCAATTTCAGTTTTTGCTCCACTAAGGCAAGGTCTCCCTTATCTTCATCGTGCATCTGCTGGTAAATAGTGAGGGCTTCACCCTCTAAGTATAGCGGCAGCAGGGTGACCATGTCTTCGATTTTTTGCAATCTTGCCACTATCTCAACATCTGAGTGTTCAGTCTCCAGTCAGCCATGTTAACCTGCTTGACACGCCGAAATAGCTTCTAAAGGATCAGGATTCGGTTCTGGAGTTCGGGAAGGAGTGAGTCACTCGCTTGATAACAGCACGTTTCTGCCCTCTTCTTTTTGCAGATATGCCCGGTAGTTTTTGTTTTTTTTCCAACCATATAACCCCCCCCCACATTGTCATTGTAAGCTCCAATCCCTATCCTATCACTGTTGCATCCCTGTCTCTGTTTTACCAGTACTTTGTTAAAATGTGCTCTGATGAACTCATAGCACTAGTGCCGCCTTGATGTAAATATCCCTGACTAACCCAAGAAGCAGCAAAATCCCACACCTTTACTGTAGCAGTCTTTTGATGCTGGAGACCCTTCTACTCTGAAAGTTTCTTTTCTCAAACTACTAGGCTTTGGAATCCTCTCCTTGTATCCTGCTTCTCTAACTGTACTAACATACAGAAATTTAAATGTAATGTGAACAAACATCTTGCTACTCACCTCCCTTCTTAAAGTATTCCTGTAGACATGATCTCTAATTCATCGTAACTCCTTACGTTTCAGTAGCAATTTGCCTTTTTTGGGGTGAATATGAGTTTTAAAACAAAAACTGATATGGAGAGAAGTCGACTGAAATGGATTAAGACTGTAAACGATTTTAACTTTAGTGGCTTCGCAAAGGGAAATAATTCCTACACATTAGTAACCATTAGAGAAGACAGAAAATTGTGAGAACACACACACACACACACACACACACACACATATATATATACAGTGATGATCATATTTATTGGCACGGTAAAATAAAAGTTAAATTTTGTCTAATAAATTCTAAAAAAGGGATTAAATTAAAGAAAATAACAAAGTATATTATGTATTTTTAACTGGCCTTTCCAATGCAGCAATCGGATTTTAGAAAAAATAAATAACAAAGGAACAACAAACATAATTGCAAAAAACCCTTGTTCAAAATTATTGGCACGGCTTTGTTTTTCTTTTAGTATCAGTATAATATCAATCAATTTCCGGTTTACGTGCTTTCTGAACTTTTTTATAGCCATATTATGCTTGTTTAACGCTAATTCAGTGAATAATTTTTTTCAGATAATTTTTAGATAGCGATTTATTTAAACTATTATAAGTGACTAAATTATAATTTTCAATCGCCATGGTTAAAACTAAGGAACACAGTGAAGACGTCAGGAAGCTTGTTGTAGCATGCCATACCAATGGGGAGGGCTATGATAAGATTTCAAAGAAGCTAAACCTTCCCAAATCCACTGTTAGAGCCATAATAAACAAGTTCAAATCGCAAGGCCACGTTATGAGTTTAGAGGGTAGAGGGAGAAAAAGGATTCTTTCCCCAAGAGATGAACGGAAAATTGTTCGACAAGTAAAACAAAACTCAAGGATCTCTGTTGGGGAGATTGTTGATGAACAGAGCACCTCTGGAGTGAATGTATCTCGACATACAGTTGGTAGAGTTTTGAAGAGAGCTGGTTTAAAAGCATGTCGTCCGAGAAAGACTCCCTTATTGAAGCCTATGCACCTGAAAGCAAGGCTAGCCTTTGCAAAACGTCATATTGATAAAGATGTTGCATTCTGGAAACGTGTTCTATGGACTGACGAAACGAAAATAGAGTTATTTGGCCATAATAAAGTGTCTTATATTTACAGAAAATCTGGCGAAGCTTTCCTGCCTAAGAACACCATACCCACAGTGAAGCACGGTGGAGGCAGTTTGATGTTTTGGGGATCCTTTGCTGCTTCTGGACCAGGGCGACTTGTTAAGGTCACAGGTAGCATAAAAAAGGAAGATTATGTTAAAATATTGGATGAAAACCTGAAAGACTCTGCTAAAGAGCTCTCACTTGGTCGTCGTTGGTGGTTCATGCAAGATAATGACCCAAAGCATTCGGCTAAACTGACTAAGAAATGGCTTGAGGACAATCATATTAATGTTTTGGAGTGGCCATCACAAAGCCCAGACCTTAATCCAATTGAAAATTTATGGAGAACATTAAAATTGAGGGTAATGCAAAGGAAGCCTAAGAATCTTATTCAATTGGAGGATTATTGTCAGGAAGAGTGGGCTAAAATTACTACTGAAGAGTGCAACAACTTGGTTGTAAACTATGAAAAGCGACTGAGGAAGGTAATCAAGGCCAAAGGCTATACAATTGATTATTAAATAAATCGTGCCAATAATTTTGAACAAGGGTTTTTTACAATTATGTTTGTTGTTCCTTTGTTATTTATTTTTTCTAAAATCCGATTGCTGCATCGGAAAGGCCAGTTAAAAATACATAATATACTTTGTTATTTTCTTTAATTTAATCCCTTTTTTTAGAATTTATTAGACAAAATTTAACTTTTATTTTACCGTGCCAATAAATATGATCATCACTGTATATATATATATATATATATATATATATATATATATATATATATATATAATTTTTAAAATATAATTATCCACTGACACGCGTTTCGCCGTCTACGACTCATCAGAGTGGCTGAATCTAGCGAGATTTGAAATCGGGACCCCACGGTAATGAGCCCAAAACCCAAAAATCTCTCAGTTGGAATATAGGTAGTGGGTGAATGTTTGGTGTCTGGTAGGATACCCCATCCCCAGCTTGGAGAAACCAATGAGAAATTTGAAAAAAAAAAAAAAAGAGGGAATATAAATGAAAAATGAAAATATAAATGAAAAATGAAAATATAAATGAAAAAGGAAAAATTATGAAATTAAAACGTATGGTTACATCAAAAGATACCTGTACTTAGAATTTTTTTTTACTTGTTTTTTTTTTATCATTTTGTTGCAATATTTTTTATATGTAATGAGGGTATGACTCATGAAAGTTGGGAGATTCTATTTATAAACGCTGCTGATAGGAACTGACGAATCAAATTAATTCACATTCTGTTATCAACCAATCAGAAACCAGAATTGCTCCATAAAAATTAAATCTTTTCGCCTTCCAGCACATAATTTTTTTGTGTTAACATGAAAATGATTTTTTGCTCTTTGACAGCAAAATTATAAAGTCCAAAACCTGTACAGAACAGTTGCCCACTAAAAATTCTTCATCTCCAGGACTTGTATAGAATACTATACTTGTATAGTATAGGATACTATACCCATCAGAAACTCTTCTGAAATTAAACATGGTTTTCAATTCAAGATATTTTAAATGTCTACTAGAAGCTACCATTAAAATGTAATTTTAAAAAAATAGTTTTTGACTATTAAAAAAGTTTTAATAAAAAGAAAACAAATATTTAATTTCAATGTATTTCTATATATTTATGTTGGTTCCCATTTTCTAAAATTACATTAATTTAAGAAACAAAATCCTTTTTATAAATTGTTAAGCGGCCTTAATTTTTAAACGTCTCATGTTGGATTTTGGTCCCATCTTTTTTTTCAGGTTCCCCACTGGTAACAATTTCTTTCGCCCTCATAATAACTTCATGATGCTTTCAAACAGAAAACATGGCAAAAACGATAATCAGAGGATAATCTGAAAGGCTTCCTTCTTTTGGAAAAGAGATAGGCTTACTGCTGTCACCTGAGGTGATATCATTTGAGAGGAGGTGTCGACAGGAATATATAGGTATCTTTGTTCTCATTCCTGGATAAGTGGTGAATCCTTTTAGTTAGCAAGAAAAAAAAGCAATACGGATTACTGAAAGAGGCTCTAGTCTAACTAATATGAAGAGAAATTGACTGAAAATAATTTGAAACGATTGTGGTGGTTTGGCTATCAACAACAAAAAATTATCAAAGGGAAATAATTCATACACATTAGTACTTACTAATTACCTCCCTTGACTGTTGACGATTACACCGTGATCTAATTTTAGTCAATAATCTCCTCAATAGCCATTACGATTTCCCTCAAGACCTACTGTCCATTCCTACACAAGAAATAGATCTACACGGGCATAACCAGAAACTGCTTTAATACAAATTCCAATTGACCCGGACGATGAGTGTATTCCCAAGCAGGATGCCAGTATCTTGGTATGGATTTCCAGATGTAGTAAATATGTTAACAATGAAGCGATTCAAGGTAAATTTGGACGGATGCTAAGCTGCTGTCTCCTTTTCTGTGTAAATTGCTCCAGCCTTTTCCCTACATATCAACTGAAACATGCTGATAGGTCTCACTTTGGCAACTAAGCTCCAAGTGCTGTCCCATCACTGCAACATTACATCCCTATACATGTTTTACAAGTATTTTAATGGAATGTGCTCTGATAAACTCATTGTACTTGTGCCTCCTTAACGTACATTTCCCAAACAAACCCGCTTAGCAACAAAATCACACCCCTTCACTGTTAAGGCTCCTAAATGCAAGAAAGCTTTCTACTCTAATAGTTTCTTCGCTCAAAGAGTTTGACTTTGGAATTCCCTTCCTGCTACCTGCTTTCCTGACTGTACTGATAGTGCAGAAGTTTAAATGTAATGCAAACAAACATCTTGTTAATCTTTCCTAGTAATGGTTTCAAATAGAAGCCCCTTATATGCTTTGGTAGGGGTGAACGTGAGTAAAAAAAAAAAAATTTTAATGCTTGTTTTATTTTTTTTAACCAAATTTATTGAATTGAATTGAACGAGTGGTGATTCATTAGTACAAAACAAAATCCCTAAATTGATTCATGAAGCCATGTGTAGCAGAAACAAATAGAACTCTTTTCTTGTGCATCAGTGCCTTCCCTGACTGTGCGATATGGCACATACTGACCAATCAGAGGCATAGCGCAGGGATATTCCTTACTTCCTTAAGGAACTATAACTGCTTCCGTCCCGGGTGAGAAAAACTCTACCCTTTTCCAGCAAGATGTCAAAGAGAGCGAACCTGTTTGCTCACACTCTCTCTCTGCCTACACCGGTATCTACAATTCCCACTTGAGATTAACTACCGGGCAAAGGCAGACAAGTTCTATCCTAGCTATATCTAAATGGCATCATGCGTTTGCTTCAATAAACCTTTTCCTTGCAAGTTTTACGAAGTCGTTTGTTCTTTTATTCAGTAGCTTGTGTTGAAATATTTATTTTATTAGGGAGTGCCCGAAAAGCATTAACTCAACTCTCTAAAATGGTGACCCGACGTGTACACAAGTTTACTGAATGGCGAGCCGGACTTCTACCCCATCTAAGCAAGGAAAGGGGCAGCGAGCAGAAATTCCTGAAATACTTTCCTCAAGAAAAGTAATACTACGGACAAACTTCACACCTCTGAGAAGGATATATACATATATATAAAAAAAAAAAAAATTCGTCACGGAAACATTTTTTTTTCTTCGTCACCGTATAAAAAAAAAACGAAAAAAGAAAACATTATTTCCTGCACCAGACTCTTTTGACCCGCGTGGTGGATATCCTAGGAAAAAGAATGCGAGAGACACGGATAGCAGTTCGTCGTAAATGACTTGAAAACCAAAGTGACTAAAAGTTTTTTTTCACCCTCCTCCTGGGGAAAATGACGCCAGAACGCACACACATGCGAACAGGAGACAAGTAATCCGAGGTACAGTTAATTCCGCGAAACAAAAGAGAGAACTTTTACTAAAAAAAAAAAAAAAAACTTGCTTTCACATCTCGGACAAAACGTAAGTACCTGTTTAAAGAATTCATTCACCTCCAGGTTATAGGTTACACACACAGGCACAAAGACACAAAAAAAAAACAAAAAAAAACACCCACACACACATATTGTCCATTTTTTTCTGACCACTGCTCTTTTGAACCATTTTTCTAGTTTATTTTCTGGTAAAATTTTTTTTTTTTCTCCTCTCTCTTTTTAGCCTGTTAAATATTTTTCTTATTTTTACCTCTGTCTAAATACTTTCCCTTTTTTTCATGTGGTCCTCCGATAATGTCCTTCTAGTATCCGGATAGTTTATTTTATTTATTTTTTTTTTTTTTGTCTATTTTCCTCTTAAAATGACAACATTGCCAGCCTTTGCCGGTGACGTTCGAGTTTGGTTTGCCCAACTCGAATCATATTTTGCTGCGAACAATGTTTCGGAGCAAATGCAATTACATATTTTATTTAGTGCTTTCCCCACGTTTTTGACTCCTGTTGTCAAGGACTTAATAACTGACACCCCTCTTAACACTACATATGACAGCATAAAGCAGGAGGTACTGCTCCGGACGTCAGTCTCGGCGGAAAAACGTTTTGAAATGTTGGTCCATGACGAACATTTAGGGGACCGTAGACCAACAGAGTTACTCCGCAGAATGAGGGAGCTGGCAGAAGACGTCCCCCCTGATAGTACCCTAATTAAGCAGCTTTTCTTTTCACGGCTTCCGGCGCAAGTAAAGGCAATACTAGCGCCTATGATAGCCTATTCCATCAGCATAGTAGCAGCGTCGACGGATAAAGTAATGGATTTTGTGAGAGGGCCTAGCACCGCAGCGATCCCTCAGCAACAGGCTGAAGTACCCATGGGCCCTGCGGCGGATAGAAATGTAACGCAAGAAGCAACATCGGTGGCTATACTTACAGCCATCGAACGCCTCACCAGAGAGATGAGTAAGTTGAACATGAGCAGGCCACATTCGCCCTGATGCCACTACAAGAGCCGTTCACCATCCTCATATCGCCGCCGTCACTCTAGCAAGCTAGAACTATGCTTTTATCATAGTCGTTTTGGCAAGGACGCATGGCGCTGTAAAATGCCTTGTTCGTATTTGAACCAGGAAAACGATTGTCTGGAGAACTGAACACAGCACATTCTCCACAGACCACCCACAACCGTGCCTATTTTATCCCAAGCATGTTGCTTGGTTGATACAGGAGCAGCTTGCAGCATTTGGCCCCTGAAACTCCTCACAGAGAAGCCGCCAGTTTCACCCATCACACTGCAAGCGGTAAATCACTCCCCTATCCTCATGTATGGTCAAATTTCACGTTCTCTGGACTTGGAATTACGGAGAGACTTTACATGGGTTTTTACCATAGCGGATTTACCTTACCCCATCTTAGGCGCAGACTTCCTGCATCATTTTAATTTAATGGTAGATATTCGCAGACACCAGCTGATAGATGCTAGTACGGAACTTTCCGTCCCTGGCATAATGCGAAATGTCCCATCTATCAGCCCGGTATTTTTCATTGCCACTTCAAATGATCTTTACCACGTGTTGTTACACTCCTACCAGGAGTTAATAAACTTAAATTTCGTGGTGAGCAAACCCATGCACACCACAAAACACCACATCGAGACCACAGGTGCTCTTGTGTTCTCACGCCCTCGTCGCCTCCCTGCTGATAAACTTAAAGCAGCGAAGGCTGAATTCAATCATATGCTACAGTTGGGAATAATACGCCCCTCGTCCAGTCCATGGGCTTCCCCTTTGCATATGGTCCCAAAATGTGACGGAGATTGGCGTCCGACTGGGGACTACCAACGATTCAATGCCATGACGGTACCTGATCGTTACCCAATCCCACATATACAGGATTTTGCTTCCTCGTTTCATGGTTGTAAGACCTTTTCCAAACTAGATTTGGTCAAGGCTTACCATCAAATCCCAGTAAATCCGGCCGACATACCAAAGACGGCAGTAACAACTCCATTCGGAGCGTTTGAATATTTAACTATGCCTTTTGGTTTACGTAATGCCACTAGTACTTTTTGGACTTCGTCTATAACTATATAGACAACATTCTCGTGGCAAGTGCCTCACCTGAGGAACACGTCACTCACCTCCGCCTACTGTTCGAACGGTTTCAGCAATACCAGGTGAGGATTAACCCTGGTAAATGCGTTTTCAGTGCTTCGTCACTAGTTTTCCTGGGCCACATTATCAGCCCAGACGGTAAATCTCCGTTACCGGAAAAGGTGAAGGCTCTGCAAGACCTTCAACCACCTACTTCACTTCGCAAACTAAGGCACTTCCTCGGTCTGTTGAACTACTACAGACGCTTTATCCCACACTGTGCAGATCTTCTAGCTCCTCTTTCTGACCTGTTACGTAACAGGAAGAAGAAAAATGAGCAAATCTCACTTAATGGGGTCCAGCTTAAAGCTTTCAATGAAGTGAAAACAAAACTAGCGACAACATCTTTACTTGCATATCCTGTACCCGATGCCGAGTTTTCACTGGTCTTTGATGCATCAGGCACAGCTGCAGGTGCAGTGTTGCAACAGCAGCACCAACAACAGTTACAACCTCTCGCATACTTTTCACGACAGCTCAAACCGGCAGAACAACGTTACAGCACGTTTGGCTGTGAACTGCTGGCAATGTACCTCGCAGTGAAACACTTCCAACATTCACTCGAGGGTCGTCAATTTGTGATCTACACTGATCACCGTCCGCTTACATACACACTTCATTCTAAGCTGGGCAAATATTCTCCCCGCGAAACACACCACTTGGATTTTGTTTCGCAATTTACCGGCGATATCCGACATATCTCGGATGATCAGAACGCAGCGGCAGACGCCTTGTCTTGCCTTCCCATTAATTCTCTGTCCTCACCATCAGATATTGATTTACAACAGATGGCCTTAGACCAGCCAAGTCTGGACACGTTGGATCCATCGTCACCTGAATTTGCGACTTGCACCTACCTGCACCTACCTCGGATACGCAGATCATCTGCGACACCTCAATGGATTCACCTCGATCATTTGTTCCAAAAACTCATCGGAGAGTTGTTTTCGACACTTTGCACAACCTGACACACCCCGGATGCAAAACCACAGTGAAGCTGATTACAGCTAGATTTTTCTGGCCAAATATAAGGAGCGACATCATTGCCCGGACACGTTCCAGTGTATCTTGCCAAAAGTCAAAGGTACACGAGCATATCCGTGCACCCCTTGGAACATTCAGCACCCCAGATGCTCGGTTTAGCCACGTTCACATAGACTTAGTTGGACCTTGGCCGGTCAGTCAGAGATTTACGTATCTCTTGACCTGTATAGACCGTTTTACACGGTGGCCTGAAGCCATTCCCCTCACAGATATTTCGGCTGAGTCTGTAGCGCAAGCCCTTATATCAAGCTGGATATCACATTACGGAGTTCCCACCACCATCACCACTGATCGTGGCGTACAATTCGAATCCCACCTATTCCAGGAATTGTCCAGGATCCTAGGGATCACACACATTTGGACAAAAAGCTATCACCCAGCTTCTAACGGGATGATAGAACGCATCCATCGCCAATTGAAAGCAGCATTACGTGCTTACCCTGACCAACAGCGATGAAGCGAGTACTTACCGGTCGTCCCTCTTGGCTGTCGTGCCTCAATCAAAGAGGACTTGGAATATTCTGCAGCTGAACTAGTCTATGGAACACCTCTATCGTTGCCAGGTCAGATGCTGACCCCGATAGAGGATACAACAACTGACTCAGCTCTGTATGTCAACAGACTATGAGCCTATCTCAGTAAGCTACCACCAATGCACCCTAGGGAACAGACCATAAAATTTTTGGTCCCGAAGGACATATCAACATGGACCCATGTGTTCCTTAGAAAGGTAGGTTCATAAGAGTAGTAGTTGATGGGCGAAAATCAGAAGCTCACAGTATAAATGCTGGACTCCCTCAACTCTTTTCCTGATCTACATTAATGATCTTCCAAATCACATCCTTACATCATTCGTAGACATTTTTGCTGACGACGCTACCATCTATGGTAGCACATCTAAGACAGTAAACAACCAAGTTCTCTCCAATTCTCTCTCCTCTGATCTTGATCACGTACAATGGGGAAAGGAGTGGCTGGTTACTTTTAATGCATCTAAAACCAAGCTTCTATCTTTACATCATCAACGTTCTGATCCCCATCTGGCATCAATTAAAATGAATGGCTCTCGTCTTGGGGAGGCCTCAAGTTTTGACAGGCTTCTGGGCTTGACTTTTACTCCTGATCTTAAATGGAATACATACATGAAATCTGTTGCCAAGGCCGCTGGAAAAATGGTCGGATCCTTCTATCGATCCAGTAGATATCTCACTGCTGATGCAATTCTCTATCCATATAAGAGCCAGATACGTCCAAGGATGGAGTACTGTTGCCACATATGGGCAGGAGCTGCTAGAAAAGACTTGTCCTGCCTTGATAGGGTTCAAAATAGACTTCGTGGCCTGGTGGGAGATATCCTTTTCTCTTCGCTGCAACCTCTATCTCACAGAAGAGATGTTGCGAGTTTGTCTCTGCTTTATCGTTATTTTCATGGAAAGTGTTCAACTGAGCTTCAATCTATGGTCCCCCCTCGCCAAACTTTCACAAGAAACACTAGACTAGCTGAAAACATTATCAATAATTTTCCCCACTCTTTATCTGTACCTAAACCTAAACATAGATTCCATGATCAAAGCTTCTTTCTTAGAACTGCACGCCTGTGGAATTGTCTTCCGTTTTCCTGTTTTCCAGCTGTCTATAATATGGTTGTCTTCAAGTCCAACGTGAACAAATTTCTGATGAGCCGTTCCACTTAAGTTAACAAATTTACCAAACTTCCATTACTATCGATTACTATATTGTCCTTTTGACTACTCTACACTCTTTAACCCTTATCCTTGAGTGGCCTATCGGCCTTGATAAGTGGTGACGTTTATGTAAAAAAAAAAAAAAAAAAAAAGGACGCAGTAAAAGCTCCCCTAACTCCACCCTACACTGGCCCTTATTGCGTGCTTTCACGCACTGATAAAACTTTTATCCTCGACATTAGTGGTAAAAAAGAAACAGTTTCCATAGATAGGGTAAAAAGAGCCTTTCTGGACACATTAATACATGAGCCACACATTTCTCCAACATACACACAGCATCATCATACACCTGAGGTAAATGCTCCACGTGAGAACAATTATGTGACCACTACACGTAGTGGTCGACGGGTACATTGGTCGAAGAGACTATGTAAAACTGTATATTTCTGTTAAAAAAGAAACTTTTCTTTCTCTCCTTTCTACAAAAAAGAACGTTTTATAAAAAAATATATATATATTCCCCAACTTTTTACAGAAAACTAAGAACATTTTTTTTTCTTCATAAAAACAAAAAATAACGTGAATAAATTGACATTTTTATTTCATTTTTTTTTTTTTTTTTTTTTGCTATTCGTCCTGCTACCTTTTTCTCTGTCGGCTTTCAGCCTAAGCAGGGGTTTATGTAGCAGAAACAAATAGAACTCTTTTCTTGTGCGTTAGTACCTTCCCTGACTGTGCGATATGGCACATACTGACCAATCAGAGGCATAGCGCAGAGATCTTCCTTACCCCCTTAAGGAACTATAACTGCTTCCATCCCGGACAAGAAAAACTCTAACCTTTCCAGCGAGACGTCAAAGAGAGCGGACCTGTCTCCTCACACTCTTTCTCTGCCTACACCAGTATCTACAATTTCCACTTGGGATTAACTACCGGGCAAAGGCAGACGAGTTTTATCCTAGCTATATCTAAATGGCATCATGCCTTTTCTTCAATAAACCTTTTCCTTGCAAGTTTTACGAAGTCGTTTGTTCGTTTATTCAGTAGCTTGTGTTGAAATATTTATTTTATTAGGGACTCAACTCTCTAAACATGAAAGCAAAGAGAGATGTATTTATTTCTACTAAATGAGTCGTCTCTTTTGTATGTTACAAACGAATTTGATTGCTCTATCACATTCATTCTATTTCTTGTAGTTTTTTACTTGATAAAATACCTGACTCATTTAGTTAATGTTGACGTTGCAAGGGAGATAACTTATTTCGATTTCATGTTTGTATTTTGTAATAATTGACTTCAAACATTTTTCCATTTAAAAAAATTATTACCAAACCTTTATTTACAAAAACAGGATTGGGAGCGGGGGTGCAGAATTCCCACTATATTTAAAACAAAAATAAAGAAAAAATCTATATGATGTATGTACTGCGATTAAATGATTTAGTTTGGAATAGGTGTACCAATGTACCATTCATCGTATGAGCCAGTGCATTGACAATGTTGAGAGGATCTTATTTGGTCTCGGAATATGTGGTCTGAAATGTTACCAAAGACAAGATGTTAAAAATTAGTACAAACTTGTTCTGAGGCAGCCAGAAAGAATGAAGAAGAAAGAAAAATAATGGCCACCATTCTCTTTATATAGCTACGAGTTTGTCAAGTTTTTCATGTGATATGCAAATGAGATGCTCTGGTTAGGAATTAAAAAGCCTGAATTTTGAGAGACTGGGAAATTTAGATTTGGACGTTGAAGAAGCAAGTCTTGTGAGCAGAGAGTCGCAATTTGAAGTTGAGAATTTAGACAGCAGAGTGTCGAACGTTGGTGTTGAATTTTTTATGGTAGAGTAACAAGTGGTGATGTCAGAACCAAGAGTAGGACAAGTAACACTTGAGAGCTTTAATTTACATGCACTTGTGACGAAATGAAAATATTATATTCCAAAAATCACATAAATTGCTGAAGTAGTTTTATTTTTATGAGGAAAATCATTTTTAAACAATTAATGACAATTCATAGACATTGCAATCTCCCAAGTGTGAAGTATTGCTGAAGTTTGTTTTTTTTGTTTGTTTATTTTTATTTTAATATTTTTATTTGGGGGAGTATTTTTACAATAGTGGGCATAACAGCTGCTCTTCTATTATTCATAAAATTTGATTTTTTTATTTTAAAATAAAACTATCTGATCATTTTTACGCGATTTTTGGAAGGTGATATTTTTGTTTTCTCACGGGTACATATATTATACAGATTTTTTAAAATATATTTATGTTTTTTAATGTAGAGGAATACTGGATAACTAGTAATTGATTTTTTTTTAATATTAAGAACTAATGAAAAAGCAAAATACTATAAGAAAAAGAAAACAAAACAAAAACAAATGTTAACAAAAACATATCCTGTCGGGCTCTTCTCTTTTCGTGTGACCGTATGAGACCACGAAAAATTGTAAATCTATCTGTCATACTTAACATTTAAAAATTAAGAACATTTAATGGTAATTCTTTTAAAACGTTTCAAAATAGAATGATGTGTAAATTATAAATGTAAAACGTTTACTATAATTATTATTAATATACCTATTTACTATGCCTCCCCACGGGACAGAGTTAGACACCAGGGTCGTTTTTTAACGTGGAGAAAAGGTACAAAAATAAAAATTGTCTCAGTCGTGAAGGACTTCTCCTCCACCGAAAGAGAACAAGAAAATCAAGTGCAGCATCTGAAGAACAGATGGTATTTATTTGCTCCCCCACCGAGCAAATTAGGCACAAGGCCGATTTTTAATGTGAGGAGTGAAGGGAGGGGGAAGGGAAAAAGGGGACCAGCTCCCGAGAGGTGGGAAATGGGAGCTGGTTAATGGTCAGGCATGTGGGGTTGCGCCCACATCTGGTCTTTGCTAGTCATAGCTAGTCATAGCTAGTCATAGCCTGCAGCATCTGAAGAACAGATACTACACTTTGATCTTGACCAAAAGGCCAAGTGATAATTATTATTAATATATCAAGTGTTATAAAATACAAGCATAAAATCGAGATTAGTTATCTCCCTTAAAACATAACCATGAACTTTATTACATTAAAAGTAGCTGATGTGATATTGCCAACAAAGTTGTTTTAATAAAGTATTTGAAAATAAAGTTGTGTGTGTGTGTGTGTGTGTGTGTGTGTGTGTGTGTGTGTGTGTGTGTGTGTGTGTGTGTGTGTGTGTGCAAAATACAATGTTTTTGCAATTCCTAGGATGTTTCGTTTAATAAAAATTATAATAGTGTTGCATTTTACTTGTTTTATTTAATAGCGTCCCAAATTCTTGTGTGAAAAAAACTAAACGGATGTTAGTAAAATAGAGTTATCTCCCTTGAACTAATGACTACGATTGCAAAAGCACGAAGACAACACAAGATTTATTTCATCAACACTACAGTTCTCGCTACAGGCTCCCCCAAATAGGTCAGTAGCAACTATTAATTCCGTGTGACATTACATCAGTTGAACGAAATTGTTGAAATATATTATTATTATTATTATTATTATTATTATTATTATTATTATTATTATTATTATTATAAAATAACAAGAAATAAAAAAAATAAATAGTTGATTATAGAAGGGGAGCGACTCTTAATTTGTACATAATTACCTCCCTTGAAATGTATTCTTCTTCTCTCTCTCTCTCTCTCTCTCTCTCTCTCTCTCTCTCTCTCTCTCTCTCTCTCTCTCTCTCTCTCTCTCTCTCCACAAAATTTATTTGAAACTATTCTTTTATTTGAATAAATAGTCGTTGGACAATTACAAAATAAATAAAAATGTAGTTAAAAGTTATTTGCGGAAGACTGGAGGCTATGAGGTTAGAAACACCATAAAAAAAATTAAACATATCTTATTTTGGAGAAATTGAAATCATGTGCATAACATTATTGAGCCTTGGACTTTTTCTTTATTTTGATTTCAATTTTCGTGCCAGCTCACTAACATTTGACACTGTCTGTTCAGATTATAATGGATAATATCAATGACATTTAAATATTCGGTTAAATACCAAAGACTCCTTCGTAATAAAAAAAATAAAATAAAAGGCAGCACTCAAGAACAACACTAACCAATAGCAATCAACTCAAACACAACATTTATATATTTTAAAAAATAGTTTTATTTAACACAATTATCTGTAGCGGGCGAAACTTGCTACAATCACAGGCAGGAGCTAATTCTCATGATTTGAGATTCAAAATCCATTTTCTCCGTGGCTTGTGCAATCACAAGCCAGCTCTCAATCACGTGATCGGGTACATAAAAGGCAAAATCACAAACCCTCTTTCTCTTTCCTCCTGGCCCTGCCGGGCAGCAGACCTCACTTGGGGCTTTTAGCCCCAGGCTAACGTGAGTACAACAAGCCAACATGGCTATCGTCAAAACCTGCTTCCATGTGCGCTTCACACACATACTCTTTCCTACCACAAGACACTAACCCTTTGTCCCATCTCTACTATTAGACGCACACTCCTATATTCATAAACACATTAAACACTTTTCTCTCTATCTCTTTCAACAAGCCTGACCTATATCTAATTGTCGGATATCTAATTTACGTCCCCACATCAGAAACTCTTTTCACAACTACTATAAATACAAGCGCACACAAACACTGAACTCTCCTACTAACCCGTTTCCTTTCTTGTACACACTACTAATGAAGATGACAAATAAAGTTGCTTTTGAATACAGAATGAAACTCCATTTCATTGTCTCTTATTTTATAAATCTCTCATCTCCAAAATTCAGCACTGTAAATTCTATTTTTACTTGTAATTATTTTTCAACTGGATTATTTTTTGTAACTTTTGGAATTTATAGTAATTTCGACTAACACATTTTTTTTTTTTTTTTTTACATGGAGTTCACCACTTATCAAGGCCAATGGCCACTCGGGGATAAGGGTTATTGTGTGTGCAGTACTCAATGGGATAGTGTAGCAATAGTATTGGAGAATTGATAAGGTGTCATTACTTAGGGGGGGGGGGGCGGTTCATTAGGTATTTGTTTGTGTTGGACTTGAAGACATCCAGGTTGAAGTCGGGAGGGAAACAGGACAGTGGAACAGAGTTCCACAGGCGTGCAGTTCTAAGAAAGAAGCTTTGTTTGTGGAATCTACGTTTTGATTTAGGCACAGATAAGGAGTGGGGAAAATTATTGACGGTGGTTTCAGCTAGTCGGGTGTTTTTTGAAAAAGATTGGTGAGGGGGGACCAGAGAATGGAGCTCAGACGAGCACTTGCCATGGAAATAACGATAGAACAAAGACAGGCTCACTATGTCTCTTCTGTGGGAAAGAGGTTGCAGGGAAGAGAAAAGGGCATCCCCCACCACATACATACCACATCCTACATACATATGTAATAGTGTTTTCACCTGAAACGCATTTGTTTGACATCCCATTATACTGCAGAAGTAACAATTTTTATATTCATAGACTCATTTTTTTTTTCTTATTTTTTAATGCATGATTTGTCCCCTCTTGTTCTTTATCATTCTATCCTTCTTTTTGCTGTACTTAATATGATTTTTGTTTCTTTGAGTTGGAGAAATCGTTTAGGTAGGGGGTATTGTACGGACCAGAGTAATCTCCTTTGTGGAAAAACTAGTTTCCAATTCAGAGTTATGCCTCTTAGTGACAAATGGAATTTCTGTACAATCATATGGTCCAGAATAAGGAGCATATTTCATTCTTAGTTGTTGGACTGACACCCTATAGACAAGAATGTTCTCAAAAAATGTTGCTTTATTTTCTATTGGGTCACTGCTTATAAAAAAAAACAGATCTAGTATTTCCGATTTTGAGTGAAATAAATTTAGGAGTCAGAGTTAGTTTGAGCAGTTCCAGTTTAGAAGAATTGATGACAGTTGGCAGCTCGGAAGTTGTTGCAATATTTTGGGTGTATAATGGGGTATGATCCCACACAGTCGGACGATTCTATTTATAAACGATGCTGCTAAGAACTGACGAATCAAATTAATTCACATTCTGCTATCAACCAATCAGAAACCAGAATTGCTTCATAAATATTAAACCTTTTCTGGAGCAATTTCACATGTTCTTTTCCCGGGTTTCGACACGGTAAGAATATTTTGTTCTGTGGAACTGTCTACTACAAACAAGTCACCTCCCAGGACTTGTGTGTAACAGCGAACCATCTGAAACTGTTCTGAAACTCAAAATGGCTTACACTTCTAGAGGTTATGCGTCCAGTGTGCGTCTTTATTTCGATGGATCCGAATCAAAATTCGAATTGTGGCAAGTTAAATTTCTAGGATATCTACGAATCCAAAAGCTACACAAAGTACTACAAACACAACCTGAAAACAGAAACGACCCCGACTTCATTGAAAAGAACGCAACTGTCTTTGCGGAATTAATACAGTGTTTAGATGACTGAAGTCTATCACTGGTAATGAGAGAAGCCCTGGATGACGGCTGCAAAGCATTGAACATATTGAGAGAGCATTATTTATCGAAAGGAAAACCCAAAATTATTTCTTTATACACTGAACTGACCTCTCTAAAACGAATGGAAGCCGAAACTATTACTGATTATATTATAAGAGCCGAGACAACTGCAAATTCTTTAAAAATGTCTGATGAAGTTATAAGTGACAGTCTGTTAATTTCCATGGTCCTTAAGGGATTACCGAGTGATTTCAAGCCATTTACCACCGTGATAACCCAGAAAGAAAAACCCATGACTTTTAGCCAATTCAAGATAGCACTAAGAAGTTACGAAGAAACTGAAAAAAATGATCACAGAAAAAAACGAATCCACAAATATCATGAAATTTAAAAATACACACATAAAAACACCAAAATCGAATTATACCCATGCCAGGAATAAAAAACTTTGCCAAAAGCAAGTTTTTTTCCTAAGAAAAGTACAAAAATTATTTGCTATAATTGTGGACGACCTAATCACAAGAGTTTCCAATGTAGATACAGGACTCAAAATGGCGACTACATTAAAAATGTAGAGAGCTCTGTTAGCGAACATACATTTTTATTTTCGTGTACATTTGATGCTTCAACAAACAATAATAATTTTCTTGTCGATTGTGGGGCCACGGCACATGTGATTACAAAGGAATCTGATTTTATCAATTTTGATCCCAACTTTAAGCCGCAAAATCATTTTGTAGAACTAGCTGACGGGAGTCGAGTCAATGATATCGTTTTGAAAAGAGGCAATGCGAAAATCTCGCTAAAGAACAATAAAGGTGAACTGTGTTTCTGTATTCTAGAAAACGCTCTTCTAATCCCAAAATTTAAACAAAATATATTTTCTGTACAAGCTGCCACAAAACAAGGTGCAAATATAAACTTTAGCCCCAATAAATCAAAACTGGTACACCCGAATGGAACTGTATTCGACATTAAAGAAAATGGAAGACTATATTATTTAAATAGCGTAGTCCCATCAAAAACCGCCTGCCATGATCTACAGACATGGCATAAAATTCTTGGACACTGCAATATTCCTGATATCAAAAAGTTGCCGACTGTAGTTGATGGAATGCAAATATAAACATCAAAAACCTTCAACTGCGACGTCTGTACGCAAGGGAAAATGACAAACTATCAAAACAAGATACCAGACAAAAAGGCCAAAAAAATCCTATCGATCGTGCATTGTGACTTGAACGGTCCCGTAGAACCGATGGCCAGAGAACATTATAGATATGTGTTGAATTTCGTAGATGACCATTCAGGTTTAATAATGGTTTACTTTTCAAAGAACAAATCTGATACCCTGCTAGCAACTAAGAAATATCTAGCCGACATGGCCCCCTACGGTGAAATCAAGTGTATTCGCTCTGACAACGGTACGGAATTCACCAATAAAGACTTTGAACTTTTACTAATTAACCATCATATCAGGCATGAAACATCAGCTCCTAGATCGCCACACCAAAACGGGACTACTGAACGTGCATGGCAGACACGTTTTGAAATGGCAAGATGCCTACTTATTGAATCAAAATTCCCTAAAAACCTCTGGACGTATGCACTTATGGCGGCAGCTTATATACGCAACAGGTGCTTTAATAAAACACTCTCTAAAACTCCATATGAATCTTTCTGCGGTAAAAAAACAAATTTAAGCAGAATGCATATATTTGGTTCAACTTGCTTCGCATATATAGAGAAAAAGAGTAAATTGAATATTAAAGCCGACAGAGGTATATTTCTTGGATACGATAAAAACAGTCCAGCCAATTTAATATTTTTTCCCCAAAAAAATAAAATAAAAAGAATCCGGTGTGTAAAATTCACAGACACGTTTAATTTTATAGACGAAAACCCGTCATATGAAGAGGATGAAATTATATTACCTCAAATAATTAGAACAAACGAAAACAATAAAAATGACGGAGACGAGAGTGTCCATGATGATGATGATGGTGATGATAAAGTCGAAAGATATCCCAAAAGAAATAGAAGACGACCCGATTTTTTTGTGGTCGACAATATAAAAGATTATCAAATCGACTATTGCTATTCAATGGAAAATGCACCAAAAAGCTTCAACGAAGCAATTAATTCAGAACATTGTGATGAATGGAAAATTGCCATGAAAAAAGAAATAGATGTCTTAACCGAAAATGATACCTATACGGTAGTGCCTCTCCCAAGAAATAAACGTTATTTTTACCAGATGGGTCTTTACAAAAAAGAGTACAGCATCAGGCGTAGAACAGTACAAAACAAGATTTGTTGCTAAGGGGTACTCTCAGATTTACGGTAAAGAATACTTTTCTACGTTTTCACCAACCACAAACCTAACGACAATCAGAATTTTACTGCAAGTCGCATCACAATATGACCTAAACATCCATCAAATGGACGTAAAAAATGCTTATTTGAATGCTCCAATAGACTGTGAAATTTATATTACCCCTCCAGAGGGATTTATAATGAAAAATAAAAATAGCGTGTGGCGACTTAACAAGTCATTATATGGTCTAAAGCAGAGTGCTCAGTGTTGGAACACAGTATTTCATGATTATATTATTAAACAACAATTTAGACAATGCGCTGTAGACCCCTGTTTATATACCCAACACAAAGACGATAAACTACTGATTTTGGTTTTGTGGGTCGATGATATTTTAATTGCATCAAATTGTGACATAATGTTAACTGATGTTAAGAACAAATTAAGTAAAAGATTCAAAATGACCGATCTTGGCAAAATATCCTGGTTTCTGGGGATAGAATTTACTCAAAGCAAAGGACTTGTTATGATGACTCAATCGAGATACATCGACAAAATACTATTACAATTTGGAATGGGAGAGTGCAAGAAACGCTCTACACCGGTCGAAAATGATATTAATAAAAATATACACACAGAATCTGAAATAATAAATGACACACAATATCGCGAAATTATAGGTAGTCTTATATATTTAATGACTGCAACCAGGCCCGACATATGTTATACAGTAACAAAACTGTCACAAAAATTATCACGACCGACAATGAAGGATTTAAACAGAGCTAAACAAGTCCTACGTTATTTAAAAGGAACTAAAGAACAGAAGTTAGTATTTAGAAAATCAAGAAATCCCCTAAAATTAAAAGGTTTTTCGGATTCAGACTGGGCAAATGACAAAGATCGCAAGAGTGTATCTGGATATTGTTTTAGACTCTCAGAAAATGGGCCTATTATTTCATGGAAATCTAAAAAGCAACAGATTGTATCTCTCTCTACGTGTGAAGCAGAATTTATCGCGATCACACACACGACTCAGGAAGCACTCTACCTTAAAAATATCCTGAAGACTATTTTAGAGCCAGAATTGATTACAAGCCCCGTAGTAATTAATTGTGATAATCAAGCCAGTATAGTCTTAGCACAGAACACGATAATCAACCAAAGATCTAAGCATATAGATATAAAATACCATTTCATAAAAAACGAGATAAAAAAGGAATCCATTATTTTGAATTACATATCATCAGAGCAAAATATTGCTGATGTATTTACGAAACCGGCGACACGGATAAAGCTACAACATTTTTTCTCAAAACTTGTTGGTGAATTCGACTGAATAATTTTTTTTTTCTTTCACTGCCCTACAGTATATACATACGTATATAGATTTCTATATATTAAAAATACAGACCAGCGAAGTTCCACTTATGAGAAGGCTCTTACTTTTTTGCATGAATATCAGCGGAAAACCCTAGGGGTAATGCTCAGAGTATATAGATTTCTATATATCAAAAAAAAAAAAAAAAAACTCCTGGACAAGACGTTAAACTGTATCTATTTTATTTGTATTAACACTTTAACCTACTAATGCGTAACTAATACTTTTGCTTAAAAAAAAAAAAAAAAAAAACTCTTTGTAATTTTCCTTTTTGACATTTGAACACAATTAAAAATGGCGTCTTTTTAATTGCTAAAATTCTAAGATCCAAATGATTTCTAATTTTTGTTATGTCTAAGTGAATATAAAAATATATATTTATTTTTGAGCAGAACAAACACAAGGGACTTCCCCATTATAAAAAATAGGGAGGATGTTGCAATATTTTGGGTGTATAATGGAGTAGTTATTTAAATGCTGCCCACCTCAGCATTATGTGGCAAAAGGCTGAAAAGTGGGAACCCCACAGGCTCCCCTAAAGAGGGGCACTCCTGCAATTTTAAAAATTGCCTGAGTAACCCCGTCGGCATTCCCCGGTCGGGGCGCCTCAGGCAGCAAGCAATAAACTTGCCCCACCGGAAAGCCCGGTGGCAAGGCCTGGGAGGGTGGACCTCCTAGGTTCGCCAAGCTTCTGTTAGCACCTGTGGAAAAGGAATGCTACCAGTTCTAGACCAGTATCGAAGTGGTGATTGAGGCTGAAGGCGGCTACATTGAATAGATGTCAGCTCTACTACATAATCAAGTTACCTGAGTTGATTTTTTCAATAAAAGTTTTAAAATAAAACTGTAGTGTTGGTTTCTTTAGGGTGACAAATTTATCGTTCCATCCTGTACTGAATGAGAGAGAAGAATACTCACCACATTGAGTTGTTGAATATGAAGGAACGTCTGTCGTGGTATTTATTTGCTTCCCCACGAAAGCCAATTAGACACAAAGTCGTTTTTAATGTAGGGGAAAACCAGCTTATAGACTTATTATCGTCTGCCAATCTTGCCAAAATTCAATGAAATATTTCCAATCTTTATCACTGAACTACTTTCCTAGTACAAAAACAATTGAACATTGACTTATAAACACCTTTCAATGAATTATAATTTATTTAATTAAGCAGAGATTCAGTATTGTTCCTATGCTTTCTTTTTTTTCTTTTTATCGTCTATGTGTTCACAAAATCGATGAAATAACAATGAAATAATTTATAAGCAACTATCACATTCCGGTGAGTAGACAACAGATCTAATCTAAGCAGATCATATACTCCAGAGGGAATAGGTGTTGGCAAGGAATTTGCAGTATATAAATCTGACGGCATGATGCTGTAGGCGCTTTTATTCTAACTTTCATTTAACAAACTTTAATTCGTTTTTTGAATTTTTGTATATTTCTTTTTATTTTGCATATATCCAAAATTGTGATCAAAGAATAGCATTAAAACTCTCGCTTAATCTTACAACTAACACAAAATTTGTGTGGCAACTGCTGTTGCAATCACAAATCGCCATTCCTACAATGTCAACAAACTCAAATACCTGTCTACAGAAAATCGACTCTCCTCAAAACACGTCACAACCATGCGGGCTAAAAATAGCAAAACCTTTTCTTCAACAACTAAGAGAAAACCACAAAAAACCTTATCTTTTATAAACTAAACAAAAACAAACGACTATTATTTCAAACCTAAATTAAAATACAGTTGATAAACACCAAAGACATTTTTAACTGTAAGTAATATGTCTTAAATTAACTATAGCCATTCGTTGTTTAGCAATACCGTCCCTGGCTGTGGAACAAAGCTAGTAGCTTTCATAGCAAAATCTCCAGTTTAGCCCGGGAATTAGGAACACTCCCGTTCCTACTTGACACTCGTCAAGTCGGTGGATCCAGATGCCATGGGAACCAACGATTCACAAACTACCAAAATGCGATGCACACACCACTCTCTACTACTGCTTGCCTCTTGGGACTCACTCTCACAGTCAGCCATTCCAGTTCCTGAACCTACTCCTGCTCCAGTGCCTCCCACATGCTCCTGCAGCTTCCAGTGATTCCAGCGTACTCCTGCAGTGACTCCAGCAGCTCTCCAGTTTACTCTTGCAGCTTCTAGCTCACTCCTGCAGCTTCCAGTGACTCCATCTTACTCCTGCAGTGACCAGCGCTTTCAGCTCACTCCAGTGGCCCCTCAGCTTAGTCCTGCAGCTCCAGCGCTTCCAGCCATCAGCTACGAAGTTCCAGTGCCAACTGATGTTCTGTTATCAGTTCCAGTGCCTGCTAACATTCTGCCACTAGTTCTAGTGCTCACTGACATCCAGTTACCTGTTCCAGCGTCCACTGACGTGTGACTACCAGTTCTTACCTGAAGTACCCAAGAATCTCAACCTCTCAAGATGCCCGTTCTCACTTGGGCTGATTCTGAATCTATTGCTGTACATTTTACCTTTTTCTTGGTAAACAATAAAACACAATATTCTATTGTCTTAAACTGAACTTCTGTGTTTATCAACCTTCTTTGTTATTGCTATTATCTTTGCTTTGTCTTGTGTCTCCTTTATTAATTGTATAGTTGATTGGCACCTTCACGCCTTGCGACCATCTGCAACACTATTCTTTCTTTCTCGGTTTGTCCGTAAGATATTTGGTGGGGGATAGTGTCAACTGTACTTACAGTTAGTGGTAGTTTTAAAGGAGAGTATGTTTTGTTTTATAAGAAACAAATAATAAAATACAACATTTGTTGCAGATGATTGGTGTTTATTCCATAATCACCTGTTAGTGCTAAAAATTATCGAAACTTTGCACGGCTACATCTCTCATGGAAAGATTCGGAAAAGAATAACAGAAGGTTGTTGCTATCACGTGACAAAAGTAAAACTAATATCCCACCCCGACTGATCAATTGTAGCCTTCCTCCATCCGTTATGAAAAGAACGTAAAAATATAATTTGACTTGTCACAGATGCGAAAAACAGAAGAAAAAAAAATCTAGATAAAATATAAGGTTCTTGTTCAGAGTTGTCCAATATATTAAAAAGCAAAAATAATGAAAAATCGTGACGAAACGAAAATATCATAGTTCAAAAACCACGCAAATTGATCAGGTAGTTTTATTTTTAAATTAGAAAATTTTATGAATAACAAGAACGTCTGTCTTGTCCCCCATTTTGAAAACAATTAAAAAAACAAAACAAAGGGAGATAACTTAATGATTCAAACTGGCGAGATTTATATTGTAATGCTTACGAATTCCAATTAATAACTTAAAAATGATTTTCTTTATAGAAATAAAACTACTTGATCAATTTACGTCATTTTTGGAATTGGTATTTTTGTTTCGTCGCGATTACATACATCATAAATTTTTTTTTTTTTTTAATAGAGGAGAAATTCTGGACCAGAACTAAATATGGCATGTAACTGCGTCAAGATTCATTATTATTTAAAAAAGATAATAAATAAATGAATAAATAAATGAATAAATAAATAAATAAATTGTTTGTTTTGTTTTGTTTTGTTTTTATGACGGGGTTATTGTAGAGAAATACTTCAAATTTATCTAAAACTAAAAATTCGTATCTTCTGTCAAACACACTTTCTAAGATCAAATTTAACTTTTGGTTACACCTTAAATGTCGCGGTTGCCGTCAAATATTGCGCAAAATACTGATGATAAGAATAAAACAAAACAAAATATGAGAAGCCCACGTAAGCACTTGTCATTTCAAATTGGCCAATCAAATTCTCCCACCTCGAAGTTATAACTTAGCGCTTTTTACCTTTAAAACTTAACCTTTTTTTCTTGCGTTTCAATTAGGTCCAAATATAATATCATTTTAATTTAAAGTCACGAATTCCGATAGAGAAATTCGTGACGCTCATAATTTAAAGCCTGTTCATTTTATACGTAATTATTTTGATTTCATTATTTGAAATAAAAAAAAAATACAATAATAATAAAAAGATAATAACTCGGCGTATAAACTTATTTGCAAATAAACTTTAATAGACATATGAACTGTAATGAATTCATAACACTGCAGTCGCACTGACCGGGTTGAACGCGACTGCAGTAGTGTTATGAATTCAACAGTTATCAAATTTACTTACAAGTAGATAGTATATGTATAAATTCCTATTTCAGTCACTTAAATCCCTTAGAATGAAATTTTTACATTATTTAAAATAACATTTTTGGGGACACTTCCACAGAATTTGAACCAAACCGACTTTTGTCGAACTAACTTTAGTTTCTCTTCAAGGTTTAAAAAAAAAAAAAAAAAGTTCGGGCATTTCTTGCTATAGATAATTAAATGAAACAGTGGTCTCAAAAACAAATACATAACAAATAAATGTTATCCAGGGCAAAATAAGTTATTCGTCCACCTAGCTTGAAAAGTTTTTTGTCTTAGTGCTTTAAGTTAGTTTATTTAGTTTAAAAAAACAAGTAGTGTCAAATGTTACGCGATAAAAAAAAAAAAAAAAAAAAATTGCCGACACGAGAAGGTGAAGGTCATATCTTTGGATTCTCGGTAATCGCTCAAAAAACGAAAATTAAACGAACTACTGGTAGAAAGCAACGTAAATGAATTTTCACCAGTATCTTGTTTAATTTTCTTTTTTTTGAGCGATTATCGAGATTCCGAAGATGTGATCCTTTCATGTTGGGCATTGTTTTAAATTTTAATTCGAAAACGTTCGCCATGTAATATTAAAAAAAAAAATTTATCGCCTAACATCTTTTTTTTACCGCACATAATGACGTCAGTAGGATTACCGACATATCAACCCTTTTACAAGTTATTTAATGCCAACGTTGCCAGTTTCGTTAGAAATTAATTTTATTATTTTCAAGTATATTTTAAATGAATAATTCAATTGAAATAGTCGACTCTTTTTTTTGGGGGGGGGATTCTTTACGTTTAGTGTTTCCACTTCGTTTCCGGTTGCTCCTATGTTTTTAGTTAATTTTTACAGTATGTTTTGTTTATTAAATTGTTAGGTACAAGTACAGAATAAGTGAAAGAAGCTAAGCTCTCCCTAAGAAGGGCCTTTTAAATAATAACGTTATAATTAAAAAAAAAAATTACATGAGGAGGGCAACCGGAAGTGAAGTGTAAACAGTAATTGTAAAGATAACCAGTATTTTTTTTTAATTTAACTTTTTTTTTTAAATTTAATTAGAATATGTTTGTTTGGAAAAACTATTTTATTTATACTTAGCCCCCCCCCCACCTCTTTATTTTGAAATTGATAGCATTGATTGCATCATATCACGTTCTGTTTGTGTATAAATTACAACGGACATTAAAAACAGCAAGTTTTAAACTTTTATAACTTCACGTGTCGAATATCTTAACCTTTTAAACAATAAATATCCGTGTGTGCATGTGTGAAAGAAACAAAGAAAAAAAAAAGCATGCTTTTAAATAAAATAAAGCAACACGAAGTTTCGCGTGGCTAGCAGTCGTCACGCGCGCGTACGTTAAGTCCGCAGCGAATGTTACGAAATGAAGAATTAATATTTAAATCTCTTTTCATTATTAAAATATGCTAATTAATTTCCAAATAAATATTAAAACAATCATTTACTTTTTCAAATTTTAAATATCACTGGGATTTTCTTTTCATATACTTTATGAAAAAAAAAAAAACTAAAAAAATAAGCAAAGAAAGAAAGACCCACCCACTCAAAGAAGCCAGCAATGATTCTATTATTCTGTTATTCGATAAAATCGACAACCATTATTCTGGCATTCTTAAAGGTTTAACATTTTTATTTTATGGATAAATTAAATAAAACAATACGCATTAAAACATAAGAAACAGAATCTTTAAAATCATATTTTTTTTTAAGTTTCAGAATTTTTTAGACGCGAATTAATAATTTGTATCTGTTCTTTTTTTTCTTTTGCTTTTTAAATCTTTTTTCACTCCAAACAAGGCATATTTATTTTATTTTATTTTTTTTTTTACAAGGTGGCCACCACTTATCAAGGCCCGGAAGCCACTCATGGATAAGGGTTATTGCAAATACAGTACGTTAGTGCAGAGATTTAATAAAGTGTCTACTTAAGGGGGCGGTTCAATCAGGAATTTGTTTACGTTGGACAAAGCATATTGCCATTTGAAACGCAAGGGCTACTATTTGGGATCATGTCTAATAGGTGACTGTGGGAAGTTGAGCAGCAAGATGTCTGTTCACATTACATTTATACTACTGCAGTCTAGTACATTTAGGGAAGCATGAGACAAGGAGGGAATTCCAAAGTCTAGCAACTTGAGAGAAGAAACTATTAGAGTAGAAGACTTTCCGACATCTAGGGACCTCAACAATGAAAGGGTAGGATTTTGCTGCTTGTCAGGTTAGCCGGGGAGATATGCGTCGAGGGAGCACAAGTTCTATGAGTTCAATAGAGAACATTCCATTAAAGTGCTTGTAAAACAGGCACAGTGATGCAACATTAGAGTGATGGGACACAGATTGTTCGACAGTGTAGCACCTGTTAGATTTTAGACTCTTTTTTGGACCCTGTCTAAGAGTGAGAGACTAGTGGTAGATGCACTATCCCAGATGTAGCAACAATACTCCATTCATGAGTGGTGGCTTTGTAAAGATTTAAGATATTCTTTGGTGTGAGTAATTTTCTAACATGGTAGAGGGAGCCCTCCTTCTTTGCAACAGCCTTTGCAATGTCTTCAATGTATTTAAAAAAAAAAATTTTTTTATTGCATTTTCACCCCAAACAAGACACATCGCCACTTTGGTGTAGGGGGCTACTATCAGAGGCAGCAACTACTGGGGCACTATGTTGGGATTTGGACAGCAAGATGTCGGTTCACGTTACACTTGAACTTCTGCATGTCAGTACAGTTGGGGAAGCAGGGACCTGGAATGGAATTCCAGAGTCTGGCGGTTCTGAGGAAGAAACTACTGGAGTAGAAAGATCTTTTACATCTAGGGATCTCTACTGCGTGGGGGTGGGATTTAGCTGCCTGTCGGGTTTGTCGAGGGTGTCTACGTCATGGGGGCACAAGTGTGTGTAGTTCGTCAGAGCATTCACCATTAAAATACTTGTAGAACAGGCAGAGGGATGCAACATTTCGTCGATGGGACAGAGGCTGAAGCGTAGATGCCAGTTCAGGGCCTATCAGATTGGCGACTCTCTTTTGAACCTTGTCTAGGAGCGAGAGACTAGCAGCAGATGCACCAGCCCAAATGTGACAGCAATACTCCATACATGGGCGAATGGTGGCCTTATAGAGGTACAGAATACTTTCAGGTGTTAGTAGTTTTCTAGCACGGTAGAGAGAACCTACCTTCTTCGCAGTGGCCCTGGCAATGTTTTCAATTTGTTCCAATTCATGTTGCCTGTGAATGTTAGGCTGAGGTGTTTGAAAAGTGAGCTTTCAGGGTCTTATTTATCATTGTAATCATTAATTGAGAAGGTTGTTTTGTTGTTATTAAAGGAAAAGAGCTTAGTTTTAGCATTAAATGTTACCAACAATTTTTGGCTCAATTCCACTCCAGACTGAAGGTTGTTTTCTATGATTTCTTGGATATGTATATTCGTTTTTCTCTTGTGTCTATTATAGAGCATGGTGTCATCAGCAAATATACCCATCTCATATCCATATATATCCATCTCAGACACAATTTTATCAGGGAGGTCAGGAATAAAAAAAGGTCCAAGGATCAATTCTCGGGGCACAGCTCTATTAATATTATGTTGTTTAGACATACAGATATCAAGGACAACCTGGATTTTCCTTTTGTCTAAAAAGAATCTCATTATATTATTTGTCCAGAAATACCATAGGATTTAATTTTCATGAAAAATCCTTTATGCCAGATCTTGTTAAAGGCTTTGGATATATGAAGGACTACAGCTCTAGTTTCTCCTACCTTATCTAGTGCATTATATATGTGTTCAGAGATGACCATTAAAATATCCACAATAGAACAGGATTGCTTAAATCCATACTGTTGGTCAGAAAGAAGCTTAGCATTTACAAGATGTTGAACTAGTGCTTGATTGATTAATGACTGAAAGATTTTATCAAAGAGGAGGAGGAGGAGGAGGAGGAGGAGGAGGAGGAGACTGATGAGACAATAATTGATTGGATCATTTCTTTCAACAGAATTCTTCGTACAACAGAGACAATTTTCCTACTATTAGGGAAGCAAGACTCAGCTAGATATTTCTTTAGGAGTTTGGAGAGGGCAGGGGCTAGCTCAGCAGACATTTTTTAATTAGTATGGCAGGGATGAGGTCAGGCCACATGCCTTGGAGGTATCTAGGTTTTTATGATATTACAAAATTGAGAAGGGAAATTTGGGAGTAGGTGGTTTTAGGGGTTTAAGATGGAGTTGAAGACGAACCACTGGGCAAGCAGGTCAGCTTTCCTGGTTGTCGTGCAAGTGACCTCATCATTGTTGAATAGTGTGGAATTTGTATCAGTCACTATAACATACTGTTTTCTCTTATAGATTAATGCTCCCTTGCTGGCTGATGTAGCCACCCACTGACCAATCAGCTGGCAGGGCACATTGATCCGATATGTCCCTGAAAGAACTAATTATCCCTGTCGGAAACTAGCCGGCAGCCAGTAGAGGAGCTCAGCCCACAAAAAAGACAGTCCTCTTTCCTCTCCTTCTCACTCTCACTCTTTGAAACGGTGAACAACAACAATGAAAAGCCACCAAATAGACACTTGTCGTATAAAAAAAAAACTTTCAGTATGCTAACACATCATGTTGCCGTAGGATTTTTTCCTTTAAAAAATTTGGTTTAACCGCATGCTCGTCACAAAAAAATGGAACGTTTAAAAAACAGGCACACTTTTTACTGAAAAGCGAAAACACCTCATTACTGAAAAGCCACTAGAACATTGTTTCACCAATGGATATTCTTTTCACTGAAAAGAAAAACAAACCAACGAAAAGGTTTATTTCGAAAGAAGTGGGACTGTGTCTAAGGTGAAACAAGAAAAAGAAGAAATAGAAAGTTTGGGGATGTTTCCGTGTCGCAAGGCAAAAATTTTAAGTGTCCCCAGGTTGTCCAGTGAAGGTCTTCAGTGAAGTAGTCACAGCCTGGGGGGATTCAGTAGAGAGAGAGTGAGAGGAGAGAGGTCTGTCTTCTTTGGTGTCCTGAGTTCCTCTGCTGGTTGGTGGTTGCTGGCTAGTTCCTGACAGGGGTAATTAGCTCCTTAAGGGACATATAGGATCAATGCACCCTGCCTACTGATTGGTGAGTACGTGGCCACATCAGTCAGCAAGGGGATATTAATGCATAAGAAAAAACAGTATGTTATGGTGAAATCCTTCTAGATAGAGGCATAAGTGCTAGTCTTGGCAGAGAGTGATAAGATCAACTTGTATATTATTATTTGTAAATAACAAAAACTTTCATGGAAATATAACAACAAAGAAAAGTATATATTATTTTAATTGGAATTCATTATTGCGATGAGTATTATTTATTGATTTTTATTTATTGATTTTTATTTATTGATTTTTATTTATTGCAGACTATTATCCTCATCTTCCAGTTGTTGTTTCATGACGTTTCGGCCAACTATTTCTCTGGTCTTCATCAGGTGGTAACCGTGACGGGATAGGAACCTCTGAAACTCCTGACTGCATCCACTGCAATTACTGCCTTCTGCAGTTGTTGTCGTCTAACCATGTTTTGGCCAAGTAAGCCTCTGGCCGGCTGTGAGTAGGATTGAAACTGCTATCTTCAAATAATTCTCACCTGGAACTGTAGAGATTCAACATCTCTATCAACTGCACCAGGGGCCTCGAAGGTTTTGGTTTAAAAAAAAAAAAGGAATGAAGTGTTAGAAAGTTTAGTTGCTACTTTTCTCCGAGCAGTAATTCTCCCGATGATGCATAACTAGTGTTCAGAAATCCAGTGTTATCCAGAAGCAGAAAAGAGAAAGAGCGGCATCCTTTTTGATTGCTTTCAGGAATCTCTCTATTCACCTTCCATGATTCCTAAAAAAGCCAAAGCAGTCCTTCTTGAGACTGATGAAATAAATCCACCCTACAAGCTGATTGGTCAGTGTGTAACCAAATCACCTAGTAGGAACATTTCTCCAAGAGAGAAAATAAGCTACAGAGGCAATTTAGATTTTTATTCCAATCTTTCGTACCTCTTTTTTGGGGGAAGGGGGTGTATTTTCTCCATCTTAAAAACCAAGCTAGTGTTTAGCTCTGTCCTCATGGGATTCACAAGTAAATAAAAAATACTACTCTCGTCATAGTTGTCATGCACACGTTTCGGCCGATGAAACTGCTGACTTTCTTTAGGTGCATCTTTTCTGAAGTTGATAATCTATTCGAACTCAGGATTCTTTATGTTGAACTCTAGACTATAAAAGAAATTTAGAACTGAACCCTTTATTTCATCTGCAAGGGTAGATGGTTCTTATTCCATCAGCCATGACAGGGTAGAAGTATTAATTTATATTATCAGAGTGAAATTTTCAGTCCTTGGAGGCATATACAGCATAAGCACAATTAATCGGAATCAGGAATTTGAAAAATCAGAACTTTTAGAGTATTAGAATCGGTATCGGTACCATTATCTGCCGTGACTGGGATATATATATGACTGAGGATTGCTTGTGAATTTAATATTCCTTAGAGACTTCCTCCTTTAGAAGGAGCTGGCTTAACTTGCTTAATATTAATGCTGCTTAGTTTTTTATTATTATTATTTCATTCATAAAGGGCCATCCTCCTTGGCATTACCTTCTCCTTTGGTAGGAGGTATTGGTTTATCACAGGTTGTCCCGGGTAGATTCGGTCACAATAAATTTTGCACCTATCCAGAGTGCAATCTATTTGATGGAGTTGGATTCCGTGCTATAGGCTGACATCATATCTAACTTTGTTGCAGGGGGAGGCAAGTAAAAAACAAAAAAAAACTTATCACCTCTAGTACGAACTGGACCTTCAACCTCCAGAAAACTGTAAAGAGAAAGGCAATATCAAAATGACAACATCGATGCATAAATATAACAATTTTTATTGACAACAAAAGATAAAGAGTTGGTTAAATATAAAAGTTCAGAGAGTCTTTGAATGTTCCAATTGAAGAACAGTTGTTTTGTTTGTAACATTATTATGGCATGTTTTCTCTGGAATTGTCTAATCTATTCCCTGCTTCCTTTGTTCCAGCTCGGTGGTCTAGTGGTTTCCATCAATTTGCTGTTTTGATGCCCCAATATAATACAGTTTCCTTTTTCGGTAGCTTCTTTCCAAGAACTGCAGTCTTGTCTAACTCTCTTCCTGATGACTGTTTTCTTCTCATTATAACAGACTAAGGCCAATGGCCATCTCCCGTCTTTATGATAATCATCTTCTGTTCTTGTTAGCTCCTAACATCAAGTTGCTTCACATCTTGTCTGGAGCGATTTTCATTAAAATAAATTGAGTAGTCATATTTATTTCAACGAGCAATGTGTGCATTTACATGTGTCAGTGTATGTAAATGAGGGTCAGACCATGACGATGTGGCCTCAATAAGTTTCCACACGTTTTTTTATACAGGCATTAAAATTGTTGTAGACGCTTAAAAATTCAGTATGTTATTGCTATATATCTTATGAGATGACTGACCAATTGTTATGATTTAAAGTTTAAATGACCAGAAAAACGATAGGCAATAAAATTCTGTTTTAAACTTGGAAAAAAATACCACAGAAACGTATGGAATGCTTCAGACTGCTTTTGAACAATCTTACATGAATCGAGCATCAGTTTTTGAGTGGCATAAGTGATTCAAGGAAGGCAGGAAGTCTGTGTGTGATGATGAAAGGTGTGGGAGAAGTAAGGAAATAACGAACCAGAGTTGATTGGCCAAATAAAGAATTTCATGGATGAGGACCGTCGTGTGTCTATAGAGATGATAAATGCACAGTTTGATGTCAGTGTGATAAATGTACGCACACTTATTTGCAAGGAACTGAAGATGCGGAAGATTTGCACAAAGTTTGTCCCAAGGATGCTCAGAGAAGATCAGATTATTTGACAAAGATGAACATCAAGACAGTTCCTCACCCTCCCTATTGTCCAGACCTTGCCCCCTGTGACTTTTGGTTATTCCCTAAGAAAAACCTTAGAGGCTGTCGTTATGAGACAATTGAGGAGATGAAAGAGGCTGTAACGAGGGTCATTGACACACTCACGCAAGAAGACTTCCATGGGGCCTCCCAGAAGTTGTTGGAATCGTACAACAAGTGAATTTACAGCTGGAGGAGATTACTTTGATGAGAAGTAGAGTTTCATGTGTGTACTGTCAATAAAAGTGCCCATTCGAAAAAAGTCTGGAAACTTATTTAAGGCACCTCGTATATTAACCGTACCTGTTTTGTTAGTTAGAGAGAGCATATATGAACTAGCCCATGCAGTATAAGTAAACTTATTATTTTTTAAATAGTCCAATTTTTTTTGTTTGTTTTTTGACTAAAAAAAAATAGTCACAACTTATCAAGTCCAAAATACCATGCACAGATAAGAATTAATGAGATGGAATTCTAAAGCACATTATTGTATAAACGATTATCTATCTATCTATCTATATATAAATATATATAAATATATATATATATATATATATATATATATATAAGTGAAAATGTGTGTGTGTGTGTGTGTGTGTGTGTGTGTGTGTGTGTGTACATTTCCCTACACAATAACTCTGGCAATTTTCAGTCTAGAGACTCGAGATTTGACATAAGAGGTATTGAGATTTGGGAAAATCTTCTTAATCGGTTTTTTGGCCAGAAATTTGGATGTCAAGGGGTCAAAGTTCAACGATTTGACCTTTGAAAACTCTACCAAACTCCTCCACTAATTCTGGGACTAAACACTTGAAATTTTAGATGTAGATTACTTGGACATGAATCAAACATTTTAATTTGATTTGAGCCCCAAAAAGTAAATGTTAAGGGGTTAAAATTGGGGTCAAATTTTAAAAACTTTTACCGCTGTGGTCTCTACCAAATTACTCAGCCAATTTCTGGTCTAAACACTTGAAATTTTACATAAACGGTATTCAGATATAGGGCAAGCTTTTGAATCGAAAATTTTAGCTGTTCAAAAGATTTGACTTTTGCAGTGTCTAGCAAACTACTCAGCCAATTTTGGGTCTAAACATTTAAAATTTATACATAACGGGTATTCATATATGCGGCAAGCATTTAAATCGGTTTGGGGGCGAAAATTTGCTGCCAAAAGGTCAAAGTTGAAGGAGTTGACCTTTGCAGATTCTACCAAATTTCTCCATCAATTTAGGGTCTAAACACGATATTTTAGCTGTAGGTAACTTGGACGTGGGTAAAACTTTTTATTTTGATTTGAGACCAAAATAATAAATGTAAAAGGATCAAAATTTAGGTCAAAGTTATAAAAAATTTATCTCTGCGGTCTCTATGAAATTACTCATACAATTTCTGGTCTAAACATTTGAAATCTTACATAAAATGTATTCACATGTAGGGCAAGTTATGAGCAGTACATAGGGCCTGAGCAAAGCCGAGCTGAACTGCTAGTATATCTATAAAAGTGAAAGTTTCTGTCTGTGTGTGTACATTTCCCTACATAATAACTCTGCCAACTTTCAGTCTACAGACTCGATATTTGACATAAGGGTTATTGAGATTTGTGAAAATCTTTATAATCGGTTTTCGGTCAGAAATTTGGCTGTCAAGGAGTCCAGGTTCAACAATTTGAAAACTCTGTAAACTCTACCAAACTCCTATGCCAAATTTGGGCCTAAAAACTTGAAATTTTAGATGTAGGTCACTTAGACATGGATCAAACTTTTTAATTTGATTCGAGTCCAAAAACAATAAATTTTAAAGGGTCAAAGTTTTAAAAAATTGACCTCTGCGGTCTCTACTAAATTACTCAGCAAATTTTTGCTCTAAACATTTGAAATTTTACATAAAGTGTATTCAGACACAGAGCAAGTTTTTAATCGGGTTTTTGGCCAAAAATTTGGCTGCCAAGTGGTCAAAGTTCAAAAGATTTTACCTTTGCGATCTATAGCAAATTATTCCTCCAATTTTGTGTCTAAACATTTGAAGTTTTACATAAAGTGTATTCAGATATGCAGCAAGCTTTTAATCAGTTTAGGGGCGAAAATTTTGCTGCCAATAAGTCAAAGTTGAAAGAGTTGCCCTTTGCACACTCTACCAAACTCCCCCGCCAATTTTGGGTCTAAACACTTGAAATTTTAGATGTAGGTTACCTGAACATGTGTCAAACTTTTTAATATATATATATATATACATATGCACATAAAGTTATGAACAGTACATAGGGGCCGAGCAAAGCAGGGCTGAACTGCTAGTCTTTAATATTTTGAGGGCAAAAAAATATGCAATATAGTTTTATGAGTAAACATTACTATTGTTGTTTCACTGGCTATGAAAGGCCATTTTCCAAGATGGCTATGCCTTATTTATGTTGTTAGTATAGTATTTTTATATTATTTTATTCTTTTTTTTTTTTTTTGTTGATATTGGATCTGAAGACAACCAAGTTATTGTCTGTGGGGAAGTAGTCTTGTGGCAATGAATCCCAGAGATGAAAAATCCTTGTGAAGACACTCTCTTATGGAAGTTATATCTGATGCTAAGCACTCAGAGGAAGAAAATAAAGTTGTTTTTTGTTGTTGTGATAGAAAACAAGGTCTTTTTATAAATGTCTTACAAGAAGGAACTAAAGACTGGAGCTCAGTCGAGCACCTTCTATGAAAACCACTAGTGACTTGTCTTTTATAAGAAAGGGACTGTAGAGAATGGAAGAGATTATTTCACACTAGATTTCAGAATTGATTTTGAAGTCTGTCAAGGCAATGAAGAATGCTCCGAGCTATGCCTTTCCAAAAGTATTTAACTCTTATATAGATAGAGGATTACATGGGGAGCTAGGTATTTTCTGAAGCAGTAGAATAAGTCAACCATTGTCCTTAGTAATCAGTTGAGTGTAAGTCTTTCATTTTAGATTTGGAATGAAAGTCAGTTCTAAGAGCTTATCAAATAATGATAGAGTACAGAGAGACTAACGATAATTCTTGGGAATTTCCGTCAAGCATGGATCGGCATTGTAAATGCAGACTAATTTAAAAACAAACAAACCAGAAAAAAAGAAATACAAATGCAAACAATAAAAAATAACAAAAACCTGCCTTTAAAGGATTGAAAATAGTTTTTTTTTTTTTTTTGCAAAATATTTATCAACAAAAAGTTTGTTTTTTTCTTCAAGAAAAGATACAAGTTTTACTTTTTTTTACCGTTAATTGTTAGGTGTAAGTACATTTTTTTTCAAGACATTTGTTCAGTCAAGTTTTTTTGGTGTGTGTGGGGGGGTCACAGGGAATTTATACATACATACATATATATATATATATATATATATATATATATATATATATATATATATATATATATTTAAGAAAATACGTAAAAATATGTTTACGAAAAGCGTAAATTGTTAGATGAAAGTACAAGAAAAAATTAAGTTTTTTTTTCAAAAAAACTTGATGTTTTTATTTATTTATACTTATGCATACTTATGATTCACTGTCAGGTGGTTGGTGGAATCCTTCTTCCTCTACTTTGTTATAAGCCCTTCCAACAGTCGGATATACGACTGTAGTCTTCGGCAGAATATAATTGTTTATTATTCGAAGGAGAGTTTTGACGTTGCGATTTGGTATGGCCACCAAAAAAACCCCTCCTTGTCGATGATGTAAATAAAAAATAATAAGTCGATTTAGTGTTTCAACATTTGAAGAACGCTGGTCTGAAACCGATAATTGCTGGTCTTGCCCAATCCATGCTTGATGGGAATTCCCGAGAATCCAGATCAAATTATGCAAGAGTACCGATAATTTTTTTTTTCTAAGAAAAGCACTGTACAGAGAGGAAAAAATCATCCTCCACTAGATTTTAAAGTGAATTTTGAATTCTATCAAGACAAGAAAAGTGCTCTGAGCGGCGCCTCCTCAGATATGACAGCAGTACTTCATCTTGAGATGAATCTGACTATTATATAGATAGAGGTATACATGGAGAGCCAGGTACTTTCTGAAGCACTAGAATAGGCCACCCATTGTCCTTAGCAACAGGTAGAGTGTAAGATTTTCATTTTAAGTCTGGATTGAAAGTCAGTTCAAGGAGCTTATCAATCTAAGGAGCTTATACAAGGAAAGAGCCATTCATTTTGACTGGGGTAAAACAAGGATCTACATCTTGATGATGGAAGGAAAGAAGCTTGATTTTAGAAGTGTTAAAAGTAACAAGCCAATTTAGATACTCGAAGGATTATACTGATCTTTTGCTTGATTGCTGTTTTCTTAACCAGAGTTTTGTGAAACCTTGGGGTTCCTTAAGATCTTGCCAAAGGATCCTTCAAGAGATTTTTTTTTTTTTTTTACAAAGGCATCACCACATTATCAAGGCCTTATTGGCCTGTACTGAGAGGGGGATGAGCGAATGAGATACTAAAAAATAGGCAACAATTATTATGCCGTTGAACATATGTACAAATGCAATTTTCAGATTTCTTTCCAAACCTAATTTTCTCAGGCATGAACGGAATTTGGAGTCTGATCCCCTATTTTATATATATCTTGTTTTAGCATTGCAATTCTATGGCATAATCATGTTGGCACACAGGTCCTTGTCAGATCAGTGAAGTTAAGCAACGTTGAGCCTATTCAGTACCAGACGTGTGACCTCTTAGAAATATCAGGCGCTGTATGTAAAAAGACTTTGACACCACCTTGTAAGAATTGCAAAAACCTAACGTCACGGACACGGATATATAACCTGCTGATGACTAATGCAAACTTTAAAAAAAGAAGTTCTCATTAATTGACTTCACTAGACAACATCAAAATATAACTGATACAAAAACTCTTAATGATATTACATTTATTAGATAAGGGTCTTAGTGACACACAATATTGTTTCCGTTCTGCTAGATCTACAGCAGATGTGCTTGCAGTTATATCTGATAGCATTAGCGAATCTCTCGACGGAGGTAACCTTTTTAGGGCAATTGCTCTTGACATATATTAAGGCCTTTGATAGGGTATGGCATAAAGGTTTACTTCACAAGATCTCCAGCTATGGTATAGCTGGAAATATCTTCTCAATTATTAAATCATTTCTCTCTGATAGGTTCATAAGAGTAGTAGTTGATGGGCAAAAATCAGAAGCTCACAGTATTAATGCTGGAGTCCCTCAGGAGTTCATCCTGGGCCCAACTCTCTTCCTGATCTATATTAATGATCTTCCAAATCATATCCTTACATTATTTGTAGACATTTATACTGATGACACTACGATCTATGGTAGCACATCTAAGAGCGTAAATGACCAAGTTCTCTCTGATTCTCTCTCCTCTGATCTTGAGCATGTGGTACAATGGGGAAAGGAGTGGCTGGTTACTTTTAATGCATCTAAAACCAAGCTTTTATCTTTACATCATGAACGCTCTGATTTCCATCTGGCAACAATTGAAATGAATGGCTTTCGTCTTGGGGATGCCGCATGTTTTGATTAGCTTCTGGGCTTGATCTTTACTCCTGATCTGAAATGGAACACATACATCAAATCTGTTGCCAAGGCCACTGGTGGGATCCACCTATCGATTCAGTAGATATCTCACTGCTGATGCAATTCTCTATCTATATAAGAGCCAGGTACATCCAAGGATGGAATACTGTTGCCACATTTGGGCAGGAGCTGCTAGAAAGGACTTGTCTTGCCTTGATAGAGTTCAAAATAGACTTTGTAGCCTCGTAGGAGATGTCCTTTTCTCTTCCCTGCAACCTCTATCTCACAGAAGAGATGTTGCGAGTTTGTCTCTGCTTTATCATTATTTTCATGGAAAGTGCTTGACTGAGCTTCAATCTATGGTCCCCCCCCGCCAAACTTTCACAAGAAACACTCGTCTAGTTGAAAACACTATCAATAATTCCCCCACTCTTTATCTGTGCCTAAACCTTAACGTAGATTCCATGAACAAAGTTTCTTTCTTAGAAGTGCACGCCTGTGGAATTGTCTTCTGTTTTCCTGCTTTCCAGCTAACTACGATCTGATTGTCTTCAAGTCCAACGTAAACAAGTTCTTGATGAGCTGTTCCACTAAAGTTAACAAATTGACCGAATTTCCATTACTAACGATTACTATATTGTCCAGTTTCTACTGTACACTCTTAACCCTTACCCTCGAGTGGTTTCTGGGCCTTGATTAGTGGTGACGCCTACGTAAAAAAAAAAAAAGAAAAAAAATGGTTTCCTAACTAAGGTTCAACAAAACCCTGGGGTTCCTTAAGAGCTTGCGTCAACCTTAGCAACATTCTGGCAATATAGTGGCTTGCCCCAGTAACATCAGACCTTCCTCTGCCCAAATGAGATACGGTTTGGTTTGGTTCTAGTTAGCAATGTTCCTAAGCCTCCCCACTTTGAAGAAGGGGGAGGATTGTCGATCGTCTATAGCGCCCCTACTGGGAAATGTCGACTAATACATTTTCAACTATATTTGTCAGAGTGCCCCTTCAGAGGACCTGGTTTTACCCATATTAAATGGCTTTTTAGCATATTTTGTTCCAATGGGAAGCTCATAAAAACGCTTTGCAGATCAGGTGTTTGGGACTTTATCCTCACAGAAGATGACCATCAACCTATCCTACTGTCACCTACACTTTTGAGGGCATTGGAGAAGTGATCAGACATCACTTTCTTCAGTTTCTGTTTGGCACTGCTCACACGACTAAAAGTTCAATAACTCAGAAACAGTTCATTTTCAGAGGTTTTAAACGTGATTTTTGGATTCCTCGTGTGGAAAACTTTGTCCATGCAAATTTTCAAGGTTCTACGTAGTCTAGAAATTGATTTATGCCCAAAAACGTAATTTCATAATTTCGCGAATTTGAGCCTCAATGCGATATACGTAAAATACCAAAATTGCTTAAGAGTTAAAAACTCAAATTTTCAGGATTCCCTAGTTTTTATGATACCAACATATGGTAAAAGTTTGGAAAAAATCTGAAAGGTAAGGGTGTCATGGTCTGGATGATTTGAGATGGCACCCGGGGGGCACAAGTGCAATGAGTTCATCAGACTACATTTCGTTAAAATGCTTGTAAAACAACCACAGAACAACTATTGCAACAATAGGATAGGGGTTGTAGCTTAGTTGACAGTGCGGCACCTATTAGATTAGAGACTCTTTTTTTAGACCCTGCTCAAGAGGGAGAGGTTAGTGGTACATGCACCATCCCGGATGTGGCAACAATACTCAATGCATGGGCGATTGGTGAATTTGTAGAGGTACAGCTGTGGGTAATTTTTTTAGCCATTTGCAGTTGCTTTTGCAATGTCCTCAATTTATTTTTTCCAGGTCATGTTGCATGTGAATGTTACCTCGTTCTATTTAATCCCTTTCAATAAAAGGACAAATTCAGAATTCTTACTTTTGACCATAATTATTATTATTCCTTTCTTCTTTAAAAATTCTTTTCTTACAAATTATTATGAAAGTTTTGTAAGATTGAAGATTCGCTCTTATATATATATATATATATATATATATATATATATATATATATAGAGAGAGAGAGAGAGAGAGAGAGAGAGAGAGAGTTTAAACGTGGCTACCGTAATATCACGGTTTAAATCTGTTAATATCTATCATTGAATAAATGTTCCTTACCAATTTATCAATATTCCAGATTAATGGTTTATTTAATGAGAACAAGGGGAGATAATTCGCCAATCGTTCATTTCATTATTCCATCATTGATTCTGTTATTCTGAAATAAGTCCTCCGCAATTTGCCCGGTCCTGCTACAACAATGGCTTCCTGATGTCGTGCTTACTGCAACCGGCTGCTCCGTTCATTTTTCTCACCTGTACGCCGGTCGCATCGTTCGAACCATGTTTCTGTACAGGTTCCTACTCAGGCTGATCCACTACATTCTCTCATTAATCTTCTGTGTCAACTCTTGGTGTCAAAAGGCTTTTTTCCGGTCTGGCTACCTTGTCACTGGTCGTGGCGGAGGTCTTCTGCGACCCAGCGGCTTTTTTCTCTCCTTGTATTATTCTTATTACACAAACAATACGTCACATCAGATCATCAAAAAGGTGTCCCCATCGGGTAATCCTTCTTCTTGTTCGACCCTGGGTCGGATCCGGGCCGATGCCAAAGAACTGCAAAAGATACCCGTTCACATTGGATTGGCCATCCATGAAAACGACTTCAGTTATGCGGATTTGTGTAATGTCGTCATTTGGTCAATGGCCATGGGAATCACTTACATCAGTGTCTACGAAATGCACGGTAAGAAAAAATAGAGGAATACATCTACTAATATCCAATCCAGTTTTTGTAATATACTATATAATTTTACATGAAAGAGAAATTTATCTTCCAAATTCATTTCTTTTTCAAATTAATTCCTAATTTCGATTTTCTTAAAATATGAGGCCAGGTAAAAAAAAAATAAAAATATCTATGTACTTAGATAGAAAATATATCGTGTTATTTTTCTTATGGTATTTTCAAGTTTTACGATATGTTTTTCTATTAAATTGTTAGTTGAAAGTACAGAATAGTTATAAAACACCCTCCCCTCTCATGTTAAGAATGGGTTTCTAAATAATGTCATTATTTCAGCAACGGTACCTTCTCTGCATAAATATCGACTTCTAAAATTCAGGAAAACCTTTTAATTAATTGACAATCTCCTTCTCGCGAAAAAGATATTTACTAAATTAAAGAAAAAGAATGTCTTTTCGAACGGAAGGGGCGGTATTTGTCGTTAAACTTATGACTAAATCCTATTTCAATCACCTAAATTAGAGTGAAATGGGTTTTGACGTTACTTCCAAACAATTTATTTTTACTAAAACAGTATTATACTAAATAAAAAGAAATTTTAACTGAATTTTGACAAGTTTCATCGTACACGTGTAATGCCGCAAAAAAAAAAAAAAAAACAAACAAAAAAACTTTGCCAGAAAAATAGTCACCGTCTTTAAACAAGTTCAAGGACAATAATTCGATTTCATCGTTTTATAGTGAAAGAGCATGTTTTTAGATAGGATTTTCGTCGCTTCTACACTATCAGTACGAAATTTTTTAGTCGATAAATGGATGGTTTCTACTGATTTTTTTTTTTTTTGTCAATTCTAATAAATTACAACGTTAGCTTCCAAATTATGCAGTCGAAGTTACCTAAATATCACTGAATTATAGGCACCGCCAAAAATGGCCGCAAAATCAAGTTGTTGTTGTTTTTTAAAACTAAATTACATTTATTAAAATCCATTATTTCTGAGTAACTTTTTTTTTCCAGAAAGATAAAACCCTGAATTTTATCATATAGAAAACAGAATAATGTAAAACTTTTTCTACTATTTTTAATTAAATTTTAAATGTTAAATTTTCCCAAAAAGTTAACAATTGACATTTTTTGTCTTGCACAAAAAACGTACATAAATATTTAAAAAAAAAAGGTTTTTGAAATAATTAATTTATTTATTTATTGTCTAACTAAGATTTAGGATGATTTTCTAAGAGAATATGCAAAAATATTATAATATAAGTACCTGAATTTCAAATAATTCCACTTATTCATATAGCTAACCAGATATTTCGCGTCGATTTCGCGACTCTGTTTACGTTTGCGGCTGATAAGGAGAAAACTATGGAAGACCAAACAGGCCAAAAAAACTTATTTTTCAGTGACGAAAATTTCAATGTATTATTAAGCTGAGGCTGGCCAGTACCAGATGGGTGACCATTTGTATGAGTTTGGTTTTTAATGTGTATGTGTGTGGGGGCCAGGCTCCCCAAAATGGGGTGGGGGGCAATTTAAAGCAGAATAAAAAAAAAATATTTCAGCGCGTTTGGTCCACCGTAGTCGAAAGGCGGCAAACGTTTTCAAACGGGATCGAAAAAAATGATGCTATTTTTAACACAAAGGGCACAATATTTATCGAATTTTTTTTTTTTTGTATCGATTATTCAAAGCATGCGCTGTTTAATAATGGTCATGCATTATTCGGCTCGCTAAAAAAAAATTGTTAATTTATTTATCAAAAATTTTAAAATGGCTTTTTTCGTATAAATATTAAAAAAAATTTTTTTTTGTTTTGCTTAACATAAATTAATTATTTTACTTAACATATTCACCGAATTTCACACTTCAAAACAAAAGCGGGATAATTAAACACAATCGAAGTTCTGATATTCAGACGTCAAAATAAGGTATGCAAACAAGTTGTTTTTTTTTTTTTTTGTTTTTTTTTTTTTTTGTTTTTTTTTTTAAATTTATAATTCTGTCCCTTACAACAACACTATGTTTTGTTCAATTTCAGATGATTATTTTAAGCATATTTGTTCCCACTTCAAAACAGGGGGGGGGGGGTTGTAAGCAAAAAAATATATATATATAAATATCGTTTATGAAAAATAAGTACACTGTTATAAAGTTCATTCTTCTCCTAATAATCGCTGAAAATTTCGTATTGATCGGATAATTACCTGATTTTTGGTAGATTTTTAAAAAGACGGTCCGTCAAAAAGTACTGACCTGCCCCCCCCCCCAGTTTTGGCGGTGCCTACTGAATTAATAATAAAAAAAAATTAAAAACTATAATCGTGTTAGTAAGTGAAAAATTACGGCCATCTTGTTTTTATAAAATAAATCGGGTATTTTACTTGAAGGCCCGTCTCACGTCCGTATATAACAAAATATTTTTTTGTAGATATCGGTGTGCTAAAAACGAATCTGAAAACCGTTTCCCTCGCAAAAAAGTTTTCATGATATGAAGAAATTACTTTTTCAAAAGGTGGTGATCACTTTTCCATATAAAGTTAACTTAAAATGAGCACCCACTTTCTGGCCACCTGAGAGAGGGGGTATTTTTTGTGTGTTTATTGGCTAAAAAGGTTTTTTTTTGTTTGGTTTCTTTTGCATGGTAGTAACTCCTAAACTCTGGGACTATTTTTCATTTCACAGCCTAGCCTTCGTTTACGCTACGCGTGAGCATAAACGAAGGCTGTTAAATGTGCACTCGCGTACCAAACTGCCTTGTCACAATGTAGTATTGGCGAAAAATTAAAATTCGACGAAAAACAAGTAATTTTCCAAATATTAAACCATGTAGTTCTATGTTATCACGGGTGGCCATTTTGTACGTACGTGAGACGGACCTTAATGTAAAATTTTACCAAAAAAGGCGAAATGTGCCACAATGCCACATGTAACTGGAATCCCTCGTCCCCAACACTGGCGTTAGCGCAAAAAAAGTTAAGATTTATTGGAGGGGGGAAGGTAGTAAATTCCAAGAAATCTTGGTGGAAGGAAAGAACGTAAGGACAAGACTACAAATTAAAAACTGTATTTAGAGTCATATTTATTAAAATAAATTAAAAGGTAAATATTATCTTTTGTTACAACAGAACACCGACCATTCTAATTTGTTTTTTAGGGGTATTTGAGGTCGCTGGCCACAAATCTTTATTTGTTTGTTACCCTAATCTTAAACTAACTGATCTAACCCAGTCCTAACTTCAGTTTTAGATTTAGTTCGATAAAAGTCTGTTCGGTTCAAATTCTGTATAAGCACTTTATTTATTTATATATATTCTTTTTCTGTCTGAAAAGGACTTAGCTTCGGGTTTTACCGTTTTATCTATAAATTTTCTTCAGTTTTTTTTTTTTGGGGGGGGGGGGGTTCAGTATGATCCACCTCCAAAAATCCTCTTCTTTCAACACACACACACACAAAAAAAAACCCTTAAATTCTTGGCAGGGAGGGCATATGTTAAATAAGAACACTTTTAAAATGAATATAACATTTCTTTTTTGTTTTTCAAGTAGAAGAAAAATCGTACAAGAAACACATGATAGAGTTTATTTTACATGTGTTGCATGCGGGCATAATTAAGCGGAAGATCGAAATGCAGTTCCTTCAAAAGGGGCACTCCACTCTGGATTAGGATAAAATACAAATTGTCTCAGTCTAGAAATATTTCTTCGTGAACCAAAGACAGAAACGGTGAACCATAATACAACATTTGGCCCCCAAATTTGTTTCTTTCTGTTTATTTAAACAATTGTTTTTCTCTTTGTACTTTTAAAGCATTCTTCTACATGTTTGTTTCGTTAAGTTATTCCTTCCCCCCCCCCATCAATTAGAATACACTAACACCCACCCACCCTTCAACAGCTGTGAATCTCGTGGGTCGCTTTCTTTCCTGACACGTTTTCTCTAGGCAAAAAGACCGACACTGCTTAAAAAAAACAAAAAAAAAACACATCGTTGTCACATTGAAAAAGCTGCCTTTTTTTTTGATACTTGTAAATGAGTCCTAAAGTATTTTAATATTGAGAATCAGTTCAGAGTACTGACAGAGAATCCAGTCTCGGAAATGTCTGAAGTCGTTTACAATTTGAAAGCTATTATTACTTGTTTTTCATAGGCCGGTCTCGACGATGTCCTGTCGTAGTTTATTATATTTTTATTCTACGATTGAGATTCCTCACAGCCCCACTCGCGTACACCGATCAGAGGCTGGCAGCGCCGGATGAAGTTAGTAAATTTTTATTTCCTTTTCCTTTTTACATTCGCATTTAAAATGCAACGTTTGTAGGTTTTTCGGGTATGCTGAAAACGAATATCACATTTAAATTTTGCACAGACAAGTAGTTTTTGTCGATATTAAGATATATTTTCCAATGTATTGCTTGATAAATGTCTGTGGCGTTCGCCATTCTTAATATGGGGAGGAGGAAATGTTTTCTCACACGCATGTGCATTACTGCATTGCATTAGTACTTTTCAGCTGAAAAAAAAAAAAAAGGTAAATATCCAGATCCGCTACTACAGAACACCGACCACTCTAATTTGTTTTTTTACATGTAATTGAGGTCGCTGACAACGAATCTGATAGTCAAACTTGGGGCAAATTTACCGTTTGCATGGTATTTACCCCCTGAACCCACGAACTACTTTCCACCATTTTGCAGCTTCCGTTTACGCTACGCGCATGCACGCTGTAGCATAAACGACGGCTTCCGGGCTTCACCAAGCAAACTACGTTGGGGGAGGGGATTTTTCTTTCCAGGACAATTTTCAAAAATACATTATAGCACTTTTTGGGTGGAAAATTTAAAATTAGCTGAAAAAGAAATAAAACAAGAAAAGGAAACCACTCCAAGTTGGAGTAGGGGGGGGTTAATTTATCTGTTGTTTTTTTTTACCTGGAACATAGAATTTTCAAATAGTAACGCACCGACATTTACCAATTAGAACACCATTTAACATTTTCCGAAGATTTTACTGTTTACATTGGGGGCGCGAGCGGGGGGGGGCGGATGTGATGTTGGGGCGCGCAGTAAAATCTTCGGAAAATGTTAAATGGTGTTCTAATTGGTAAATGTCGGTGCGTTACTTACGGAAAAACGTTTAACTAAACTGCAAAAGCACCTATTAAGCCACATAAGTTCTATAATTGAATCCTCCTCCCGCAAAAAAAAGAATGAAAAACATAAAGATGTTTGGTGCTTATGTTTTTGTAAACCACATTAAAAACTATGTGAGACAAAAAAAAAAAGTCCCACAATTTGTTGTACTTTTCTTTAACTGTAAGTCATTAAAAAAATGTCAGTCCGTAATTTTTTGATTGGTACGCCATGTGAGAAGGCAGTTTGCTAGGTGAAGCAAGCGGTCGTTCATGCTGCAGCGCGCGCTCGTAGCGTAAACGGAAGCTGCAAAATGATGGAAAGTTATTCGTGGGTTCGGGGGTTAATACCATGCAAACGGTAAATTTGCTGCAAGTTTGACTATCAGATTCATTGTCAGCGACCTCAATTACCTATGAAAAACAAATTAGAGTGGTCGGTGTTCTGTAGTAGCGGATCTGGATATTTACCAAAAAAACAAACGAATTACATTGGATAATAAACGTCTTAATAACCAGGAAACTACTTGTTTGCACCAAATTTAGATGTGATATTCGTTTTCAGCATACCCGAAAACATACGTGAATCGTCAATTTAATAGTAAATGCTGAGGTGGGAAGAGAATAAAAAAAATACTGCTACCTTTTCTTTTTTTAATGAAGTTTGAGCATTTTTTCTTTGAATAACCAAGAAACAAAACGAGGGTAAAAAAAAAAACAATATATCACAAATAAATGTTACAAAATATAAGTGACTCTCCTACTTACCTGCATAAGGTTTTTGAATTTTAACTTATTTTAAAGGCGTTTATTTACTTTGAAACAAAAGTCTATTGAGATAAAAAAAATAAAAAAAATGGCAGATAGCTATATTGTTGGATCCTTGATAATCGCTTAAAAAAAAATCAAAAATACTAGTATAAACCTATTCAATAAAATGCGAAAATGTAACATTCTATTGGTTGTTTAATTTTTGATTTTTATGTAATTATCGAGGGTCTAAATGAACTAACAAAATCTTCATTTAAAAAAAAATTTTTTTTGTCATAACAGACTTGACACTACTTTTGTGTCAAAGTAGATAAACGTTTTAAAATAGGTTAAAACGCAAAAGTTATCCAGGTAGGTAGAAGAGTAACTTGCCTTTGTTAACGTTTTTTGTTTTATATTTATTTCTTCACCCTTTTTTTGTTTTGTTGGCTATTGTAAAAAAATTATGAAAGTTTTTTTTCACTTTATTTTTATTTTTTAGAGGCTAAAAACATGTTTAACCTTTGTATGCTTAATGTCGTTTGCCTTTTTTTACATTTTTCTCCGCGCCTTTCAAATCGTGAATAGCTTCTGCCATTTCCAAGTTGACTGACACTGGATTCTTTATAAGTAATTAATCTTTAGGTGATTATTCTTTCCAACTACAAGCACCATTTTTTTTTTTTTTTTTTTTTTTTATAAATTTTCTTGAATAAAGCAAAGTTTTTAATCAACTAATTCTGAGTATTAATATTGCTAGCGATATTCGATGGTCATGTAGCTGTAATGATTTACCGTTCATGTTGAGGCAATTTTGTCTCAATCCTGATTGCCTCTTTTTCAGAAGTTAGATTTTCTCATGTTAAAATCTACCTAGTGTCTAACTCTGCCCTCAGACAAGTAAATAGGCACAATACAATTAGACTTCCTCACTTTAGGACCAGGAAATCCTACTTATGACACCACCTCCCTATTCTACACAAGCGGAAGATTGGGCAGTGTTTACACATGAGATTAAATGACCTTGTTCCACATTTTGCTCTCGTGTGTGTGTGTGTGTGTGTGTGTGTGTGTGTGTGTGTGTGTGTGTGTGTGTGTGTGTGTAGTAAGTAAATTTCAAATAAGCACCCCTGTTATTTTAACAAACCTCTTTGGTAGTGATCAATTGTATAAACAAAAACAAACCTTTCGGACTCGTTTTATAAGCTAAGGTTGTTGAATAATATTCTGATTTTCTAGTAGACCCAATTGGTAGATTGGTGCTATACAGTCTTCCCGACATTCATTTGAACATGAGCATGAATCTGAATAAATTTTCATAGAATTTCATGAAACTGAAGAGTTACCTCCCTGTATATATGCATAAAATAAATAAAACTAAAGAAAGTCTAAATCAGTTTCAACTGAAAAATTTTAAGTCTTTGTGGATATATCAGAAGTATATTTACTCTTTATTTAGTAGCGGAATCTAGTTCAAACCCTGTTTTTTTTTTTTTTGTTTTTTTTACTTTGGTTAATTTTAAGAGATTGAGGGGCTCCGTCTTAGAGCTACCACTTGATTTCATTATGATTTGAATTTATTGGGTTCTTGTAAGAATAGATTCTGTTCCCGTTATGGTGCTATCTGTATTCCATTACAGCTAGGTCTTCCAGGGGTTGCTTCTAAGTATTTCTGAAGATTCTTTTTAGGTTCTCTAATTTATCGGAGAGGGACCTATGTTTTCAGTGGTGTCCGTTTGTCCATTTTCATTGGGATTCAGCATTCCCAGGAGCCCAAAAGGGGTCACAAACACCCTAAAATTGCAAAAAATGGCACTTTTTACCCCATAACTTTTGCCCCATCCATTAGATTTTTATGAAACTTGGCGAAAATGTGAAAGCAACGTTGGCCCTTCACACTTTTCACATTCATCATTTTTTCACTATTTTTTGTGGCGTCATTTCACATGCAGCACTAGAGGGGGGGGGTCACGCACTTGCTGCTTGTTATTAGGCCAGTTGCTCCTATCACAACCGTTATGTTTATTTCTTTCAGAGACCATGTCGTTTTCCATTGTGCAGTCAAGTGTTTCTCTAAATCATTGGGTGTTCATGACTTTTTCTCTCTTCTTTCATTTTCATTCTTGAGGATGCGTAAAGCCCAGTGCTTGGTTTCATTCAAATTAAGATACATTCATTCAATAAGTGTGTGTTCAGCAATACTATTCTAATTGGGGTGGCGAAATCTAGTTCAAACACTTGACTGATTCCTGACCTGTTTAAAGATCTGATCAACCGCCTTAGATCTTCCACTAATATAGGTTGTTCATCAACACACCTTCCTAGCTATGAGTTAATTAGCAACTTGTGTTTAATGGATTGTTTACAATAGGCATTATTTTGGTATTAATAACCTTTAAAAGATGTATATGCCATAAAACACAAACTTTTCTGTACTTTTTGACATGTTTTTTATCTTGTCTTTTATTAGCTATACAGCACAATCACTTTGACACACCAATTCTTGCCAGATCACCAAAGTTAAGCAACATTGAGCCTGGCCAGTACCAGATGGGTGACCATTTGGGAAAGCGAGGCACTGTATGTACCGTGAAGTAAAATACCAGGTTGAGAAACTGGCACGATTTATCCTTCTCTCAAAGGTAGATGGAAATCTCTTAAGCCATAGTAGGCACTCCATCTAGTGACGGCATCACAATAAAAAAATACCCTTGATAGCCCTGGTGAAGCATCAAGTATTCAGCTACTGACAAGATTTGAATTACACTACAAACTCAGTGTAGTGAGTTCAATCTTGGCTACGACCATGCTGGATGAATAAATTTATTAGCTAATAATCTTCATTGCTCCATTTTGTCTAGTGTTATTGGTGCTTGATAAAGATAGTCAACAGATCGATTTCTTTTTTTTTACAATGTGATCTTAAATAAAAACAACAGTCCTTGCATGCCATGTCTAAAATAGTCAATCAAAAATTCCGAAAATTCAAGTAGTACAACTGCTATTGTGTTTTTAGTAAAAAAAAAAGGGGGGGGGCTATCATTATGGTCTAAAACAGTATGTTAACTATTAAAGTGGTGAAAAGAGAGATAAGCCTGTTATCTATATTTGCAATCTTCAAGGTGTTCATATCTAGGGAAAATGCCATTTCCCCAAATTTTCCGTAAAAATTACTTTTAATTATAAATAATTTTCAACTCGAACTTTCATTTTTTAAGATATTACTATTGTTGGTTCTCCGACAAAAGGAGGGTGGACCTGTAAATTCGCCCTTGTCCATTCGTCTGTCCGCACTTTTCTCAATAATTATGCCTTGGAATTTTTTGAAATTTTGTACAAACATTAAACAGTAAAAAAGTAATATAACGGATTTTCTAGGAAAACTCCGGTTGTACCCCTAAGGATGCCTTTCATGTTAAAATGGTTAAAATTGACACTTTTGTGCTTATTCAAAAAAATTGATGCCTTGGATTTTTATAAAACTTTCTGAAAAGTTGTAACTAACTGATTTCTATATAATTTTGTTTGTTTATACTTCACGATAACTCTTGGGTGGTATACCTCAGGGGCTCTTTTAAGACTAATAAAAACACTCCGTTTTGGGGGACTATTTTACCATATTTGTCCAAAATTTTCTGTGTATGTCTATTTAGCAGTTTTGCATGGTGCTGAACTCAAATTTAAATATGTTAAGGCCTTAAGGACTTTTGAGGCTAAAGTGGCGGGGGGGGGTAATATCTTTTTATTTTTCCCCCCCTTGGTGCAGAACTCAAATTTACATATGTTACGGCCTAAAACTGCACCGTTTGTTCATTTTCACCAGGATTTGACGTTCCCTGGGGACTTTTGGGGTTAAATGGGGTGGGGGCAAATTTTTTTTTTTTATGCCTCATTCACTGTGTACTCACGAGGGACCATGCATGCTTCACTCGTTGATATGACAGTTAAGTACTGTTGTTTTTTCTTAAAACAACATATTAAAAAACATTGCTCTGTTGACTATCTTAACAATCAGTGTTTTTTAAACATAACTTATTTCGTATTTTGTTCGTACAAGATGCAATGAAAAACTTCTGAGAATTCTATGTTAAAGGTTTTTCTTTTTATTCTTACAAATATATGCAAAACAACAAAATAAAAAAAATAAAAAAAGGGGGGGTCAATCTTTGGAAAATAATGCCAAACTCAGAAGACAGTTTGTGTCAATTTAAAAATTATATGAATAAATCCAGGCGTAGTTTCTGCCATTAATCGGGTGTCAAATGTATGAAATATTACAGAATCAAGCATCCACAAAAATTGTTTGGAAAAGGTAGGGGAACTCTAGCAAATATTCACCTTTTCATCATGCCTACAAGTTGGAAATAAACCCTTCCATTTTAAACGAGAAATTTTTAATGTTTAATTTTGTATTACTTGAATTCTACACACTATTGATTCCATCTTGGATGTTGTTCTAATGTTTTGGCCTATGTGGACACATTTCACAACAGATAAGGTGCTTTGTAAAAAAACAGTTCCACGTGACAGTCTTCTGGGGGTTGAAGTACAATCAATATTAAAAATATAATTTTATAAGAAAAATAGATAGTGGACCATAGGTTTACTTTCAGCTGTCTTGTAACTCTTGCTTCCCTTATTTTATCCATTCTCATATTCCATGAATGATGTTTCTGACAATAGGGGAAGAATTTATTTATTTTTATAGTTGTTTAACAACGTTTTGACTAACTATTCCTCTGGCCTTCGTCAGGTTGTTAACTGCGACGGTATAGGAATGTTGAATCTTCAACTGTATCTTCAGTAATTACTGCCTTCCATAGCTATTGTCATCTCACCACTAATCCTCTGGCCGGCTGTGAGTAGGATTGAAACCGCTATCTTCAGACAATGCTCACCTGGAACTGTAGAGATTCAACGTCTCTATCACCTGCACAACAGGCCCTGAGGGGCAATCATATTAAAAAACATTGCTCTATCTTAGCAAGCACTGTGTTTTTTATTAAAACATAACTCATTTCGTATTTTGTTCAGACAAGATGCAATTCCAATAATTAGCATTACAAGTTGTCTTTTTCTTTTTAGATAATTGTTATTTTATCAACTTGCTTGAAAAGAGCTATGTAAAAGATGTTTAGAGAAAGGAGGGGTAGTTGTTTTACCTTCCTAATAAATTATATCAAAGAACAAGGCACAAAAGAAACGCAAACTTCCTTTTTAAACAATAACAGTGAAGAGTATTTTATTTGTAGCAGGAACTGGCAGGTCAGGCTGCTAAAAGGGAAGAAGGCAAAGAAAGTTCTTTTAAGGTCGTCGTCGGTCAAATCAGTACCTTGTCGTCCCCGGCTGGATAGCAGTTGTCTCTAATCGAGACCGTCAATGCTTATAGCAAGATGTCCAGTGGACAAAAGATGAAAGAGGATAGATGTTGCTAGGCTGGTAGTCCGGATCCCACTGCTGACATTCCCTTAAGACTTTTAGGAGTAGATGAATCAATGCACCCTGTTAGCTGATTGGTCAGCCTGTGGCTGGAGAACTCAGAGGGGGACATTGATACACCAAAGAAAATAGTTCTCTGTGACTGCTACAGATGGTTAAAACCGTTTTAATTATGCAAATACCATCAGTAGTTCAAAAGTTATGAGAATTTTAAGTGCCAATATTTAAGCTTTTCCGTGGACATTTTTCTTTAGAAAAAGTGAGCTAAATTACGGACCTCAACATTTCAAGAAATTCTGTAATTTCGCCACCATTTATTTATTTTTCAAGCTATTCTCATGATACTTGGCACTCTTATGTAAAATTGTGTGCTCTTTCTGATTATGCAGTCAAATTTGATGTATCTCTTTACCATAAGCCATGAATTATAAATTCAGATGTATAAATTTCTTTCTTTTTTTTTTTTTTTTTTTTTTTTTTTTTTTTAAACCGGTGCATGGTATCATACAGTGGGTGTCTATTTATGAACAAAACTAAGTATTATAGTAGTATTTAAATATAGCTTTATTGAGAATAGGCATTTTCCTGCCTCCTCACCAAAGGAGAGCTTAATCTTGGGTGTAGCCATTGAATGCCTAAAGAGCATTCATGGCCAGTATTTACTACTCCCCTCAAAGAAAAAAAATTTAGTAGATATGAATTTATCTCAAAAATAAATCTAAGAAAAATTTTCATATAGATTTTGGATTTCTGTAAAAGATGGAAATTCCAATAGTCGACCAGAACTTATGCATTTTAGGACCAGTCCAATTTTCAATTTTGTAAATCCTCTCTATCTGGCCCAAAATATACCCCTATTTTCTGAGATGCAACCATAAATCGTACTCTACATGAATCCTCAATGTAACTTTCACAGTACCAGGATACCAGGAATCCTGATAAGCCACAACTATATATTCACCAGTTGAACGAAATACGAATGACTAGTCTAATAAGACGAAAACAGAAAAACAGTTTTCTATTTTTAAGAAAATACTTTAGTCAGCTCAGCGCATTATGTTAGCATTAGCGCTTAGTGAGCCATTTATCTGTTAATTTCTATAAAAGATAACATTTTAAAGAAATTTCCTCACAATTAATAATTATCAAATATTTACATATTATACATGAAAATAATTCTGAAACTATTATCTATATGAAAATGGATGATATATGCCAATTTATCTTATCAATCTTGAAATATTCTTTGTCAACTTTGCTCGGTCGTAAAAATCAAAATCAAATGCCAGTAGAGATGGACTTCTTTGCTTATATAGCCGGTAAAATTTCAGCCATATCCAATCAAATTTAATCCCGCACATGTGTATCCAAATGTAACATATAAAATGTAAACATTGAAAAAATGCTTATTTTATTCTCTTTCTATAAATGTAATTCTTTTAAAAACTGACCAACAAATAAAAAAAGATATTGTTGAGGCACATTAGGTATGTAATATTGCCGATGTCTACGAAAATACAGCATACGCTTGTAATGCTACAATAATTAAATAATATAAAGGTGGAAGAATTTGTTTTTTGGGTCAGAATCTATACATCTATAAATTTATCGTCAACCAGTTTTTGATCTTGAAGTAAAAAAGAAAAAATTTTCAGCTCCTTACATCAAGTGGCTTCATGCCTAGTCTATAGCGATTGTTTTTCATTTAAAAAAAAATAATTATTCAAGATTTCTACTTGGTCATGACTTACAGAATTAGAGCAGTCTATCCTCATGGATTAAATAAAGGATTCCGTTAGAAATTCTGTTCAAATTCCCAAGTTCGATGAGACACCTGAAGATGGTCGAAGGTTACATCGAGTGAAACATTAGTCCTCATGATACAAATCGTGAATCCTAATCTATAAAATTCCAAAGCATAAGTTCAAGTTTGTCAGCAAAATGGAAAAAACAAAAATCTATTCAATTCTACTGAAGTTTCAACTCAGTCTATGAATACAATTACCACATTATTTAATCAATAAACTATTTTGCCATTCCTTCTGACATGACAAATGTTTCTGAATTTTTTAGATAAGGATTGATAATTCGTTTTATTTGGATTGCTGTTCTCATCTTCATTGTTATTCGTATGATATTTCGGTCAATGTTACATCTGACCTTCTGCAAATTGCTTAGACTTTTACCTGGTCATGGCTACCAAAATAAGCATTCTACCTCTACGAATTAAAGGGTTTCGTTCAAAATTTCACACTGATTCTCAAGTTCAACAGAAAGATACACCTAAAGAAGGTTGGAGGTTACATTGGCTGAAGTGTAAAAATAACACTCAAGATGAGAACAGTAGTCCAAATAATACAGAAACAATGAATTTTAAACACAAAAATACAAATTTCCAAGAAAAAAAAAGATTCTGAGATTAATTTTATTAGGAAGATGTGAAAATTCTTCTGTCATACTCTTTGAAGAATTGCAATTTTGTCTCTTGTTATATATTATCAGCATACAGCTATGATGTGGAAACACTAGTTTACCTTAGGTCAAAATAATTAATATCAAACCCAATCAGTACTTAGATATGACCAGTTAGAAATACCAGTGGCATGCAAGAAGTTTTAGGGTTGCTGTATTCAATTTCTCTAAATAATATTTGTAAAAGGTACGAATTTGTTCCTTTCTCTGTGGTTGAAATAGTGTTGGATTTTCTCTCTTGTAGCATGAAAGCATGAATAACTTTGAAAGATACTTACTTGGTCTGTTTATTATATCAACTTGGGATAAAACTGGTGATGATTGTTCTGGGATCCTTTGTGTGGTTGAATCATATTTACTTACGTTTAACTGACAAAGAAATTTCTCTCCAAAATACATGCTGTTTGTTCAGGTACCATATTCAAGGAGAGATAAGGTGTGTAAACACTGTTTCAAGAGATCGTTTTATTGATTCAAATGGATTCAATTTTAATTGCAAACTGTTCTAAAATATCTCCTACATGTTAATCAGTGCCTGATCTGTTTCTATCTCTGTTATTCTCATTTAATTTTTTTATCCCTTAACACTGATTTCCTATCTACAATCTATCTAATGCCACCTAAATTATAATAATTAAGTAGACTAACCTCCCACAACTTATCTTCTATTAAATAAATCTGTGGTCAAAGGTGTGGAAAGAGAGTATGCAATATTTACTTCATTATGTACAACTAAAATTTTAGAGGAACTCTTGTTCAGAGAAGACCAAAACAATAACATTTAAAGATTTTTGATGGGATTCTTATTTTGTCCTTTAATCCTCACATTCCAGGAACGATGTTTCTGACAAAGAGGGAATAATTGCTGTTTTCTTGGTCGGAATCTATTCCATCTAACATTTGTCGCTGGCAAGTTTTTGACCTTGAAATACTTTTCTTTTTCCTTTTCTTTTTTCTTTTCTCTTCTCTTCTCTCTTCTCTCTTCTCTTCTCTTCTCTCTTCTCTTCTCTTCTCTCTTCTCTTCTCTCTTCACTTCTCTCTTCTCTTCTCTCTTCACTTCTCTCTTCTCTTCTCTCTTCACTTCTCTCTTCACTTCTCTCTTCACTTCTCTCTTCACTTTTTTCTCTTCACTCTTTTCTCTTCACTCTTTTCTCTTCTCTTTTCTCTTTTTTCTCTTCTCTTTTCTCTTCTCTTTTCTCTTCTCTTTTCTCTTCTCTTTTCTCTTCTCTTTTCTCTTCTCTTTTCTCTTCTCTTTTCTCTTCTCTTTTCTTTTCTCTTCTCTTTTCTCTTCTCTTTTCTCTTCTCTCTTTTCTCTTCTCTCTTTTCTCTTCTCTCTTCTCTTCTCTTCTCTCTTTTCTTCTCTTCTCTTTTCTCTCTTCTTCTCTTCTCTTTTCTCTTTTCTTCTCTTTTTTCTCTTCTTCTCTTCTCTTTTCTCTTCTCTTTTCTTCTCTTCTCTTTTCTCTTCTCTTTTCTTCTCTTCTCTTTTCTCTTCTCTTTTCTTCTCTTTTCTCTTCTCCTCTTTTCTTCTCTTTTCTCTCTTCTCTTTTCTCTCTTCTCTTTTCTCTCTTCTCTTTTCTCTCTTCTCTTTTCTCTTCTCTTTTCTCTCTTCTCTTTTCTCTTCTCTCTTTTCTCTCTTTTCTCTTCTCTTCTCTTCTCTCTTCTCTTTTCTCTTCTCTTTTCTCTTCTCTTCTCTCTTCTCTTCTCTTCTCTCTTCTCTTCTCTCTTCTCTTCTCTCTTCACTTCTCTTTTCACTTCTCTCTTCACTTCTCTTTTCACTTCTCTCTTCACTTCTCTTTTCACTTCTCTTTTCACTTCTCTTTTCACTTCTCTTTTCACTTCTCTTTTCACTTCTCTTTTCTTTTCTCTTTTTTCTCTCTCTTTTCTCTTTTTTCTCTCTTTTTTCTTCTCTTCTCTTCTCTCTTCTCTTCTCTCTTCTCTTCTCTTCTCTTCTCTCCTCTTTTCTCTCCTCTTCTTTTTTCTTCTCTTCTTTTTTCTTTTCTTTTTTCTTCTCTTCTCTTTTCTTTTCTCTTTTCTTCTCTTCTCTTCTCTTCTCTTTTCTTCTCTTCTCTTTTCTTCTCTTCTCTTTTCTTCTCTTCTCTTTTCTTCTCTTCTCTTTTCTTCTCTCCTCTTTTTTCTTCTCTTCTCTTTTCTTCTCTTCTCTTTTCTTCTCTTCTCTTCTCTTCTCTTCTCTTTTCTTCTCTTCTCTTTTCTTCTCTTCTCTTTTCTTCTCTTCTCTTTTCTTCTCTTTTCTTCTCTTCTCTTTTCTTCTCTTCTCTTTTCTTCTCTTCTCTTTTCTTCTCTTCTCTTTTCTTCTCTTCTCTTTTCTTCTCTTCTCTTTTCTTCTCTTCTCTTTTCTTCTCTTCTCTTTTCTTCTCTTCTCTTCTCTTTTCTTTTCTTCTCTTCTCTTTTCTCTTTTCTCTTCTCTCTTCTCTCTTCTCTTTTATCTCTTCTCTTTTCTCCTCTTTTCTCTTTTCTCTCTTCTCTTTTCTTTTCTCTTTTCTTTATTTTCTTTTTTCTTTTAACTCCTTACATCAAGTGGTTTCATACCCTGTTTGGAGCGATTTCTATAAAAAAAAAAAAGGAATGTATCTAATTTGGTTAGCTTCACGTTTTCTTCTCTGCAGTATCTTTCTCACAGATGTGATGCTGCTAGTCTCAGTCTTTTCTATAAATACTATTATGGCATGTGTTCTTCAGAATTGTCTGATAAGTTCTCATCTCTATTAACATGAATTGAAGCAATAAGTTTCAAGTAACTGGATGACTCAAACACTAAGGTTGAATTCTTGTCTTTTGTGGTAACATTTCATTGAAATGTACAACGGGCACATGACCAGGGGTTGGAAGTTGATAATTTTTGCAGGAGTCAAATCTGTTTTTAGATGATTACATCTCTGAGGTGTGTGTGTGGGGGAGGAGGGGGGGTCTGAAATCAATAATTTTTGTAGTTGTAAGTCTGAGCAAAGATTTAAAAAAAAAAACAATCAGTCTTTCCTATCTATATATTTAATGACCAAGGGCTAATATGCAGAGCTTACATGCTGCAAAATGTAATTTGCCCCTCCCGTTTGTATTAGTCCAAAAAATTTACTTGCTGGTTTTTAACATATTAATGATGAAGACATCTTTGAAATTCTAGGGATTATTCGGCGTACGGCATCAATTTACATCTGGAGGTGAGATACCAATTTCAGAGTTTTGTGTTACCATTATTCCCAGATCCACTTTTATGTGATAATAACCAGTGCATTTGTGGGGTAAATAGAATCTACTGTTTACAGACTGTTCACAAAAATATATACTTAGAAAATAAATTGAACAGAAAATACACTAAACATTGGTATTTTTTGTTCTTCCTTTCCCTTTTGCAAAACCCAATCATGTTCTGCACAGTCAAAAACAAAAAACAATTTTCCTATAGAAAACCAAACCATGTATTACCATCTATACTTGTGTATAAGTCAATCTTTTATGTAAGTCGATGTGCATTTTAAGACTAAAAACTGTAATTTTAGGTATTACTTGTGTATAAGTCGACTGTAGATTCTAGACAAGTTAAATGGTCTGTGTCATGGTTCTTTCTTGCACAAATAATTTCCTTTTTGGTGTCCTTTTTTTTTTTTTTTTTTTTTTTTTTTTTAAGGACATATTATAAGTCATTTCTCAGCATATGCGAGCAATAATACATGCATTCACGCAAGTGTGGTATATTCGATTTTCATATACAGAACCAGCCAGCTGCACACTTCCATGCAACGAATGCAAATGTTGCTAATCAAACATTTTGATCAATGACATGCTATAAATTCCAGGCGCAGTTACTGTTTTTAAACATAATTTATGTCATGTACCGTAATGTAAATTCATACATTGCATGAGTCGTAATAATGTGAACACATGCGTTAAGTGTCATTAAATTGTTAAAACTTGTTGGATTTAGGGGAGAATAGCATATCGTAAACACTACATTTCTTAACCTATTTAAAAAAAAATGTCATATCATCATCAAATACATCATATCAAACTTAGCCCTATAGCCACATCTACAGAGTAAACATTACAAGAGCTATTCTAATTATTATTAAACCTCCCATTGAAAAACCGCGCATGACAAACACACTGCAGTGGGGTTCGGAAGGAGTGCGATTAATTACTAGGATTGCTGGTATATACCAAATGCACAAACAAAATGGCATTTTCTGTTATGATCGAGCACGGAGTCACTCTTTAACATTTTCAAAAAACATTACCTATGTATAAGTCGACCCCCCCCCCCCCAAAAAAAAAATAACCTTAAAATCATCTCCCAGAAATTCGACTTATACAGTAATATTTGAAGATATAAAGAACTTGAAGCATAAAACCATTTTTTTTGAAAATTATAGGATTTGATATTGAATAACCCAAAAAGGGCTGATATGCGATAAAACAACCACCCAAACTAAAATAACTGAATCGACAAACCAATCATATACTAGGAATACGTGTGGATGGTTTCTTATCTAAAATATAAATCTTGCTTGTCTATTTAAATGTATTATGTATGTTTGTATGTCTGCCTAAAACTTTTGACACAGGCAACAGATTTTCATGAGATCTGTATCATTTTGAAGCTCGATGTCTCGGACAACAAATATCGAAAAATGGCCAAAAACATTAATTCCTTCACCTCCAACTGGGTACTTTTCTGCAGGGAGAGGTCACCTTTTTTCACCGATATTTTCGAAAATCATCCCCTCTTTTTGATTGTTAGCCTTAATCTAAACCTTCACCACTTCCGGTTTGGTAATGGACACAACAGCAAAGATGTCACTTTTTTTTTTCTTTGCGGTACGAGTTCAAGCCTGCTTGCCTACTACCACTTTTTTTTTTTTTTTTTGCTTAACACACACCTCCAAACAAGTGGGCAATGCCAGGCACCCAGGCTAGTCTATAAGATGTCATTTAATCTGATAAAACCTCATGAAATAATCGATGAAACAAATTCTATTTCAAACTGAAATGTGATTGACTAACAGACCAAGCCCCTCTTAGAAATGTCAAGATGCATATAAAAAGATATCTGGAATCTTTTGTCCTTTGTTTGATGAATGCAATTAGTATTAAAACATAACCTTTGACATTATTTATCTTTTTACTTTAAAAAGAAAAATGATGTGTGTCACTTGAATCATACGTGACAACTTTGAATTGTGTTAAATCTTATTTGTTTGACATTAGTTTGTATTGTTTAATAAATCTGTTTATTATATGCTGACCAAGAATAATGAATCGTGCTACAAACATTTGAGTATATATGAAAATCATTCAACATTACATCGTAAATGATCGACACAAGATCTTATGTTTCTGAACTTTTTGAGATGATTGATCATTTGGACTACTGTTCTCATCTTAAGTGTTATTTTCACAACATTTCAGCTGATATAAACTCCAGTCGTCCTCAGGTGTATCTTGTTAAACTCTGGGAATCTTTCTGTTCAACTTAAGGGGAGAGAGGGGGAGGGTCTCGGCACGACTGGGTTTTTTTACCTTGGCACCAAAATCAACAGTCTAGACCAGTGGTTCTCAACCTTTTTTTACTCATGGACCCCTTTTTCCCTTATCTTGGTGAACCCCTTCATAACTATTGGTCATAAGACAATCTTCTATTTTGCACTCATATAAATTTTGAGGTTTTAATAACCAAAGAAATATTATATAATTAAGCTTTATTTTTAAATGAAAACTAATTTAATGCAAATAAAGTATTCTGCAACAACTATAATAATTATGATAATAATAAGTTTTTTGTTATGTTTTGCCTGTGGACCCCCAGAAATATTCCATGGACTCTGGTTGAGAACCCCTGGTCTAGACCATTTTTGAAATGGCCTTTTCCCTGTTAATTGCGATATCATGCTGATCTTGAGCAGCTCTATGAGGTCCACCATCTTTGAGAAGTACTTAGTATATTGATAATTGCCTGAGATGCTCCTACCAGAGTATGCCGATAGGGCTTCCCATGCACTTTAAATACAATCTTTCTGTCCAACTCGGGGGAGGAGATCTCTCTGTCCAACTTTATAGTTTGAATAATCCAAACATTTTTTTTATTTTAATTATTTTTAGATGTGTTTAAACATCTCTTTCAGTCGGTCTGTAACACTTAATTTTGAAACAGCATTTTTGCATTTCATTTTGAAAATGTCTGTAATGCTTCCCTTTTTTTTTTCTTTTTTTTTTTCAAATAGCATTTTTGTGCCTGTAACGCTTAATGTAAAAAATTTGAAATAGCATTTTCTTTGGTCTGTCATGCTTAACTTAATGTAGCTGTTCTGTCGATATGTCATGCTTGATTTTTAAATGGCAGTTTTTAGATTTGTCTGCACGTGTCTATAACAGCTACATTTGGTCTGTCACCTTTAAATTTGCAACAAAATTTGCATTGCTAAAACACATTAAATCAACACGTGTTAAGAATACCTATTTTTATTTCATCTTAACTAATCTCCTTAACTAAATTTTTATTTTTATCTCGTCTTTACCAAATTTGTCATAGAAATCCAGACAATCATCTTTGGATTATTATGATTAGTGTTGGGACGATTCCTAAATTTTTTCCGATTCGAGGAAAATGTTGATTAACGATTCCAATACCAAGTACGATTCCGATTCCCGTGGAATTGTTGTTTTGAAATATACCATTATATAATCAAAAGTTTTTGTGTAGCAAAAAAATTTGATACAGAGAGAAAGTGGAAATACAATTAAGGGAATTTCGAAAATGATTATATTTTTTTCGTAAAATTTCTTTCAATGAAGATAAAAGTAAAAATAAATATTTTAACCATGAATTAAACATGCACCATGAAATTAATAACAATCAATTTCAGGAGTTATTTTATATATTAAAAAATATAAATAAAAAGTAAATCATGATTAATTCAACAAAAATACAATAACCTCAAATTTCAAGGGGAATAACGTTTTTATGTTTTGATATTCATTTTTTTTGTTTTATTTTCTTTATCTTCGATAACTCAAAAATTTAACTTTTTTTTTCTGGAGCTTCAATCGCTAACTGATTTTTATTCCACTTTCTAGAATATTATTTTTAAATGAAATTTTAAAATAACTAAATCTTTGATTAAATTTTTAGCCTTTTATATTCAATCGTCTCAAATTATTCCTATTTATTTATTTGACTCTTTTAAAAATATTTTTAACAATAATAATGTTATTTTTTAAATCTAAATAAATTGGTTTATTTCTATATTTATTTTTATTATACAATTATATACTTATCGTCCTTTAATGATTATTCTTATTTAATGTCTTAATTTACCTCTTTATTTCTATATAAAAAAGTAAATTTTTGGTAATTGTTTATTTCTATTGTTAATTAAGTCATTTACTGAACTTTTGAAATCACCTCCACCATAATGCTGTTTCTGACAACCTTTTTATTTTTTGTTAGGGGTTGAGAAACATTTACCTATACTCACATCACGACTGTGATACCAGGTATTGGTGAATGTTGACCAAGCCCTACAGTTTAGTTGAATGGCTCTGAGTGACTAGTTAGTTTGAAAGGATTTAAAAAAAAAAAAAAAAAAAAATAGTCAAACTTTTTTCCTTTTTTAATAAATTTTTCACCTTTTTTGTGCAAAGAAGTTCCAAAAGAAATGTTTGCTTCATTCGCAGAATATTTTAATGAAATGTAAATTTCTAAAAGAAAAAAAAAATTAAATTCACTTACCGCATTTATTTAACAAAATGATTGTTTTCTTTTGTAGTTTTCAAAAGACCTTAAGCGGAACTGTCAGTCAGCATATGTAGTTCTGACACTTTTGTTTTTGGATACTTCAAAAAAGCCAACCGACTATCAAAGTTTTAAGAACTGATACCACATGATTAGTTTCACTTCAGTTTTAGAAATATTTTCTGAAACGGGCTTCGTTCGGAAAATAGAAAGTACATATATTGTTCTATTAAACCTTTTATTGTTTAAATAATTTGATGTTGCTTGTTTTATTTTTAAAAAATATAAAGGTTGACAAGACATCATTCATTTACTAATGGAAGAGTGTCGGTAAAAAAAAAAAAACTTATCAAAAGATAAGCCCCCCCCCTCTTTTTTTTTAGTCACCAGTTGGAAAAAAAAACACTGATTTTTTAACATGATTTACTTGAACAAGAGCACTGTAAAATCTTTTTTTTCTCTAAGGGTTAAGTATTCATCAACTTTTTCATGGACTTTACGTAGTTAGGCTGTTTTATACATAAACTTCGCTCACAAATGAAAACAATGTTACCTCGCAGCCCCTAAAGTTTTTCAACAATGCAAACATAATCATGGGCCTTGAATTTTCGAAACGGACAGCACCTATGTATGTAACGGAATAAGAAAACTATTAAGATAAAGATTATCTTTAAAAATTCTTGTACATCATATTAAATGTTATGAAAAGTTCTGATATTTTTATCATAAATTTTTGACAGCATTAATCTCGCTTCAAACAAACAGTTCAACTTAAAAATATAAGAGAATCGTAATGAAAGGATCATAAAACTAAGGTATTTTTTAACGATGTGATTCCGATTCCCTCTCAAAATACACAATTGTTATGATTAATGATTCCGATTAATCGTCCCATCACTAATTATGACTACTATTTTCATCTTGGATGTAATTCTCACACTCTTCTCCAGACATGTCTTGGCAAACTCAATAATCTGCATGGAAGTTCAAATAACCTTAAGCCATCATCAGGTAGAAGACTTAAGTAATTTCTAATTTTATTCTTAATATCGCCTACACTGAGGATTGGACTTTCAATCTCCAGCAAGTTGTCACTTAGAACTGATTATTACTTAGCGCTTGTAGTCATTGTGCCATGGATTAATGTGGACAATTTAATTTTATTCTCAACCAGACGCCACATAAGCCTTTAAAATCCTGGTCTACAATGATGTCATCATCCTAGTCAAGGCAAAACTACAACTAGTGGTGAGTTCCCCAATTTGTAAACTTTAGAAATTGTGTAGTCATGCTTTAACTGCCTTTTACATAAAGGATCATCCAGATCCAGAGTGATAGTACCTGTTAGGGCTTCAACTTTAAGTTAAATAGAAACTAAAAAATAAATGGTTGTTCATCTGAGAGCACTTCATTCAAGCTCCTTGGCTTAACGTTCACAGGAAACATGAGTTCGAATAGATACATCGAGATCATTGCTAAGGCTGCTGCAAAGAAGGTGGGCTCTCTCTATTAAGCTAGAAAGTTACTTGCGCCTGAAAGTATCCTGTACTTCTACAAAGCCACCATTCGCCCATGTATGGAGTGCTGCTGTCATATTTGGGCTGGTGAATCTGCTACTAGTCTCTCGCTTCTGGACAGGGTCCAAAAGAGAGTCGCCAACCTAATAGGTCCCGAACTGTCATGTGAACTTAAGCCCCTGTCCCACTGATGAAATATTGCATCGCTCTGCCTGTTTTACAAGTATTTTAATGGTGGATGCTCTGATGAACTACAAGCCCTTGTACCCCCTCGACGAAAATACCCCTGACAAATCCGACAAGCAGTGAAGTCCCACCCCTACACAGTTGAGATCCCTATATGTAAGAAAGCCTTTTACTCTAATAGCTTCTTCCCCCAGAACTGCAAGACTTTGGAATTTTTTCGGTTTCCTGCTTCCCCAACTGTACTGACATGCAGAAGTTAAAGTGTAATGTGAACAGACTTCTTGCTGCTAAACTCCCTACATAGTACCCCTGCAACTTAGGTCCCTGATAGTAACCCCCTACATCAAAGTGGCAATGTGCCTTGTTTGGGGTGAAAATGTAATAACAAAATATTTTTTTTAATCTGGTATTAACCAGTGTGAACATTGCTTAACTTTGGTGATCTAACAAGAACTGATGAGTCAACATGATTATACTGTATATGACAGTGGCATGCCATTGTATACAAGAGAATGCATTCGTAAGATATATTACTATCAGTGGTAAAATTTCTGGGAGAGAGCTGTATGATCTCCAAAGACGAATATCTTAAAAATAATTTAAAAAAAAAAAAAAAAAAAATGTTCTCTACCTAAAAGTTTTAAAATGTACCTCACATAGGTTGGCTATGTTCCTCTTCCTCCTCTCCACAGCTGGGTCGATTAAACTCTATACCATTCATAGAATGACTAGTATATAGCGGCAAGTCTGGGGAATATATATGAGAAAGAACAGTTGGAAATAAGTCACACACGAACCACTATGACTATGCAATCTCTGCAGCGACAAACTTAGAAAACAGTTGCTTAACCTGACATAGTGAGATGGATAATAGTGGGAAAGTAACAACTCTAGTTGAAGTCAGTGTCCTTAATGATGCTGATTTAAACAGAGCTTAGAGGGAAAAGATAAAATATCAAGATCTTATGTACAATATGAAAGGAAACTGGAATTTTAGGAAGATCTCCGTGCCACAGGGCTTATGAAAAAAACCCTGAAGTCCTACTTAACTACTATTCCTGGTGAACCACATGCAAAATAGATCCAGACAATTGCACTTAAGGGAACAACAAGGATACTAAAAAGAGCTCTCGGTTGGTTTTAATAAAAAGCAGGGCAATGTTGGCAGCTGGTTTGGCTGTCCCATACCCAGCGCTACAATCTTCAAAGGAAGAAAATTAAAATAAAAAAAATGCAAAAGAATTTTAAAAACTATCTAGCGAATATACTTGATGAACCAAGTGCAAGAGATATCCAAACAATTGTGCTTAAAAGGATGGTTAGAATCTTAAAAATATCTCTCGGTTGGAGTCTGAAATAGTGGGTGATTGGCAATCTACTAGATGCCCTATCTCTAAAAACAAAAATCCTTTTTTTTTTAAAAGGACAGACATGATTTTCTTGGTAAAGGAATGAGTCATATTCTTTGAAATTCATGATCCACTTACAAAAAAAAAAAAAAAAAGAAAACATTCATAGGTGGAAGTTATCCAAAAACTTTGTCCTTATGATTAAGGAACTACCATACATTGCATGAAATTTAATTCATTTAAAACGATTATTAATGAAATTCACCTTTCCAATCTATTTGCTTTTCTGAAATTATCTTTGATTCCCTTCTTGTTTGAATCATTCGCTTTTATATTTGTATGTTGATCAACTTGTGATTTTCTTTTCTTTTACATTATAAACATTCATTGATGTTTCCCAGACGATCTATATATATCTAACAAACCATGTGAATTTCTGGCCTTGGCCACAATACTAACCTGCTCTAGACAATCTTGACTCAAAATGTATCTTTCCTACACATTTCTACCCTCTTCCTTTTTCCCCCTTTTCTTTCTGCCTGTCCTATTTCCCAACCCTCATTAATTAGTTCAGCTATCTTGACTCTCAGTATGTTGCACAATTGCACCTGATGGTGAAGACTGAATTTGGAATGTTTTAGGAGTTTAGTTATTCCTTTATTGCCATCTGGTGCTACCAGATCAGGTTGTCTAAAGATATTAGCTTCCTGACCTAAACACATCAAACATTCATGTTTTTTTCCTTTCCCTTTTCAAAACTCCATGTTCTGTATGGTCAAAAGCAAAAACAATTTTCCTCTACAAAACAACCGAAGTAAACACCATGAATAAATATTTGACAATATAAACAACTTCAAGCATAATTTTTTTTTTTTTTTTTTTCCAAAATTATTGGATTTGGCTTTAAATAACCCCAAAAGTGTTTATATGCCAGAAAACAAAACAATCAAACCTTAGTTGCCATTACCGCCCTGGTCCATTCTGATTCAAAGTAGTACCTGCCTGATTTCTATTTCCAGTTGAAATAGAATCCATCAATCATGGACGATAATTGCCGTTTGCTCGTATGGAGCGTTCCTTTCATCATAGGATTGATAATAATAATGAAAAAATTATCGTCTGTAAAGGAAAAGATAATAGTGGTATTTTAGCATTTTTCAGTCATTCATATCTTTAATAATATTGTCTGGACCTTGATTGCAAATAGTCATCTCTTGTATGCAGAGAGAAATTAGATATTTTTTGATAGGTTGAGGTTATCAATTCATGTTAATGATTATAACACAGTTGAGAGCAGATTTTTGATTGAGTACTGAAAAAATATTAATAGGTTGGGTTTATCCATGATATTGATGACTATTGTGATTAACAAGGGTTCGTTTTTGTGAGCTGTGGTTCTTGTCCTGGGTGAAAAGGGTCCATTTAGTAAGCTGTAATCCTTCTCTAGTTGTCCTTAGGTTCTTACTTCAGTACGAATAGTCGACAGGTGCTGGGCTTCCAGAGCGATTGTTTCTGATTGATTTAAGAGATCTTGATAATCGATCAAAATTTAAGTTTTTAACTAACCAAAATTTAGTATTTTACAGAAATTGTTTTTTTTTTTTTTTTTGTTTTTTTTTTTTTTATGTTGTTTTTTTTCCGCTTGGAACAAGGTTCTATCTGTTAGCAGCAAAACTTGGAATGAAATCTTACCAAAGATTGTGTGACAGAATACTATCAAATATGATTTTATTTGATAGTTTTATTTTAGACTAAAGCTATCTGTACCTACTTGGCATGGTCTGAAATTCAGTGAAGTCCTTTTATTATTTGTTTACACATTTTTTTTTTTATAGTAAAAGCATAAAATTTTAATTGTAAGGAAGACAACTATTTTTATATTCACCTTAACTATGAGCTATTCTCCTTATTGGTCCCCTGACAAAAGGAAGGTGGACCTGTAAATTCACCCTGTCTGTTCATCTGTCCGCACTTTTCTCAATAACTAGGCCATGGAATTTTTTGAAATTTTGCACAAACATTAAACATGTGAGTAAAAAAAGTAACAGAACATATTTTCCGGCAAATCTCCAGCTGCCCCCCCCCCCCAGGGGTGCCTTTCGGGTTAAAATGATTAAAATTGACAATTTTGTGCTTATTAAAAAAAAAAATTGATGCTTTAGATTTTTATAAAACTTTCTGAAAAGTTTTAACTGATTTCTATATACTTTTGTTTGTCTATACTTTGCAATAACTCTTGGGTTTACCCCGGGGGCTCTTTTAGAGCTAATAAAAAAAAACTCCATTTTTGGGACTATTTTACCATATTTGTCCAAAATTTTCTGTGTATGTGTATTTATCAGTTTTGCATGGTGCTGAACTCAAATTTAAATATGTTAAGGCCTTGGGGACTTTTGGGGCAAAAGGGGGTGGGGGCAAATGATGGACTTAGTATTTAAAAAAAAATTTTTTTTTTTGCATTGTGCAGAACTCAAATTTACATATGTTAAAGCCTAAAACTGCACCGTTTGTTCATTTTCACCAAGATTTGACGTCCCTCTAGGGACTTTTGGGAGCTAAATGGGGTGGGGGCAAATGCTGAACACTTTTTTTTATGCCTCGTTCACTGTGCACTCATGGGGGACCATGTATGCTTCGCTTGTTGGTTTTGATTTTACTCTCCTAATTAAAAATGTTTCGATGTTATCAGTTGTCTGGACAGGTTTGCATCATTTTTTAATATTTAATTAATGAAATGTTATTATATTGCCAGTCACATGGTATAACAATAACAAATGAAAATTAGATAGTCAAAAGGAATGTTTTATATCTTAGCTCAAATGCTACATGGGCCTTACTTTGAAAATCTCACAAAATTTTATTTGGAATAAATTTATTTGAATAAAATTTTAATTCATAGACCTATGTTGTTTGGTCTTGTGTTTTTTGGTTTTTTTTTTTTTTTTTTCACTTAAACTTTTCTCTTCTAATTTGTACAGCAAAAACTTTATTAGTACTATTGCTGTGACAAGTTTGGATGGATTATTTCCCTTTGATTTTGGGCCTATATATTGACAGTGTTATGGTTGTGCAAAATAAGAAAATGATATAGATTTTTACAACACACTTAACGACTGGTTTTAACTTTTTTCACAAATTCCAAAGACTTCCACATTACATTACTTCCCCCCCCCATCACTCTGCAATCTGTTTGCGATTTTGTTTCAGAAATTTCTAGATTAAGATGGATAATTTGTATTATTCAGACAATTGTTCTCATCTTGAGTGTTATTTTCACATCGTTTCGGCTGACCTATGACCTTCTTCAGGTGTATCTTGTGTAATTCCAGGATCTCCATTGAATTTTGAACAGTAATACGCAGGTAAATTTTGTGTAGATTCTCAAAGTTCGACAGAAAGATTCCAGAGTTCAACAAGATACACCTGAAGAAAGAAGTTACGTCGGCTGACATGTGAACATGACACAAGATGAGAACAGTAGTCTGAATAATCCAAATTGTTTGCCGTTGTTTTCTACTAAGAATTCACATTACAAGATTAAGAATGTGCAATTTCCTCTTAAAATCATATTTCACTGAACTCTATTTTACTGGTATGTCAGTCACCCTCAAGAGTAAAAGAAGATAGTAACTATTTCAAAAGTAACATCTCTCAAGCCCCACGTGATCTCGCTTGTCCAATCAGAATCTTTATCTCATACCCCATTCCCTCCCTCTTGACTGTTTAGCACCAATACGATGTATCGATTCATGTTTTTTGTTTTATTTAAATTTTTCCAGTGTAATAATACATTTATGCATTACCTTTGGGACGCAACATTTTGGGTACCTTTTAATGACTAGATAAAAAACTATGTTCATGTAGTCTCTCTGACAACCATCACACATACATTATCATAATTGTATCTTTTGACTCGTGTGAAATTTGGTTATTCTGATATATCAATATATTAACATTGTCTTTCAGTTCTTTGATATTAAGATGTTGAAATCTCAGAAATTTTCTCACAATATTTTATGGTTGATTTAATTTCTTATGATATTTTGATGGTTGATCTAATTTCATAATGAAATTTTTTTAATAGGATTAAAAAAAATTTTTTTTATGCTGTTGCATTTTTGATTTCAATAAATATTTGATAAATAAATTCAAAAATTTCCAAGTTATATAGAGGCAAGTAAGAGACATGAAGCAATCACGCAATTTTACTAATATTGAGATTTAAAGTTTTGTTTTCTTAATTCTTTGCAGGTGATTTAAAAAGAAACAGCTCAGTACTGCACAGTGCTTTGCTGAAAAGGAAACAGGAGTTACTGGGAGCTGAAGGCAATGTGTATGAAATATACTTGGCTCCTGGCCCCTCACAATCTATAGGTAAGCCATTTTTTTTTTCAGCAGATATATATATCAATCGTTAAATAGGAACTAAAAAAAAGGGGGAATCAAAATGTCCTTAATATCTTAGGTAGAAAATCTACCCCACAATCCTAACATCATATTGGAATATGTTTTTAAATTGTCTAATGAAAGTCAGCAGCTATTGAACCTAAGCACAAATTTTAGTTTCATCATATTTACAAACTTTTGATGTGAACCTAAAGATCTTTGCACAACATAAACAGTGATACCAAATTTAATGTTTGTAGTTCAATTAAACGAATTATGACCATTAAAATTTGGTTATAGTCAGCTAATGTACTTCCTAATTTCCGGTGTAGCACTACCATAAGCTATGAATCAGTTTCTTCGCTTTTTTTTTCTCTCATGCCTATATCTCCCCTGTGCATGTTTTTTTTTGTTTTGTTTTTTTTTAATACGTTTTTCCTTTCTTTTTTATTTTTATATTTTCATAAACATATATTTATTATATGAATTCAAATAAAAAACCTTATCTTTATAATTTCATAAACATTTCTTATAGAATTTCAAATAAAATAAACTTTTTTTTTTAAATTATGAAAGTGCAAATAAAGACTCCACCCTATCGGTGGAGCATCAAAATACGCCAACTGCCCCTCTGTAAAGGATAAAAGTCTCTCAATGAGGCTACCTTTTGTGGGTGGCGACCCCGTGATGCATTGGGATGGGATCCTGGTGGTTGAGGGTATTAGAGGTCAGGATTAAGTACCTCCACTTTCTAACATTCCACTTCGGCCCTTACCTAGGCTAGACGGGCGGTCAGAGAGGCCCGAACAAGACCCAACATCTACTACCAAACAAATTTACCCAGAGTAAACATACAACTGTGGATAAAAGAACATAAGCCAAACTTATCTCCCTGCTGGGAAAGATAAACAAGATCCTAACAAACGTAGACGTTAGGAAGGGCTGGCTGAGAATTAATCAACATGTGAAGATCATTAACTCAAACATGGCTGAAAACAAATTTATTTGATTTTGGGGTGTGTTGAATATTGTGGCCAATGCTAGGAGAGACTCACATAGTTGAGTATACTGTTTTGTGTAACTCTGACCTGTCAAGGCGATTGGGTTTCCCCCTTGATATATCCCAATACTAGGCTCCGTGGTGGGTGGAGAGCACAGGCAATGAAAATGAAAAGTAAAAACTAATGTCTAAAAACACAAACAAAATACCCAAAAGATCTCTATCCAATTCAGAAAATGAAATAGAAACAGAAAGACTTTCCTAGGTTTTATGTAATGGAATCTTTGGGAGAAAAACGAATATCTAAATGATTTCCTTTCCTAATAGAAAAGTCTATTAAACTTAATGAAACCTAAAAATGTAAAGAAAATGAAAAATGGAAATTTACTAATAGAAACAAAAGTAAAAATACTAAAATTAAAAAAAATGAAAATATTTCATGACATAAATGTCAAAATTACTCCTCATAATAAACTTAATCAGTCTAAAGGAATAGTAAGAAGCAGCGAGTTATCCCTCGGCACACCTGAAGAAGTGCTAAACGAAATGAAAAAACAAGGAGTTATAGAATAAAAAGAATTTCTATAAAGAAAACAAATGAAAATTTCCAACATCTTCACTTTTAATACGTCCAAAATACGACAAAATATTAAAATTGAATACCATATAAAACCCATGGAAATCTACATTCCAGCCTCTCTAAGATGTTTCAGTTGCCAAAATTTTGGACATCATAGAGACGTATGACGAGGAGTAACCACTAGTGTAAAATGTGGCTCAAAAGATGAAAATCATAGAGAGGGAGAATGTCAAGAAAACAAATCTTTAAATTGCCAAGGAAACCACTCAGCCTTCTCCAAATCCTGTGAATGCTGGATGAAAGAAAAAGAAATAACTAGAAAACACAAAAGAAACCTACCATTCTTAGAAGCAAAAAGAATATATGAAGAATCAATCCTATGTTAAAGTGGCAGAGACTCAAATAGTCAACACCAACCAACCAAACAAATACAATAAATTAATAGAAAAGTTAATACACTTACACCAAAATGAATGGACAGATTTCCCCCCCAAAATTAAAAGCACCATACCCCCAAAAAACTGAAAAGACTAAACCAAAGGGGAAAAAAATGAAACCAAACAAGCATTAACTTCATCTCAAACTCAATAGTTAACTTAAAATTTTGCGGTTTCATTTTTCTTGATTCCATGTGGTGTCTCTATCTTTTTTCTTTTACTTTTGTATCAGTTTCCATATGGCCAGTTGGCAATTCATAGCTTGTGTGGGTTAGTTTCCACATTAAAAGGTTTTCCTTAAGATTTCAGCTGTTTTCGGGATTACTGTCTGTTATTATTATTATTATATAAGTATCATGAACAGCATCTTTGCATTTATTCAAACCTTTTGTTTTCTCTCCACTGGCTACCATGCAAATAATATTTTGACCTTATTTATTACTGTTCATATTAAATTGATCAGTATACCCGTTCTTTTGTGAGGGTCTATGAAATAAAATTCTTCAGAAGTTTGTAAATATTTAGATAAGTATGTTGTTTTGTCATTTAAAAATATTGTACCTATTTACAATGCCTTCCCACGGGACAGAGTTAGACACCAGGGTCGTTTTTTAACGTGGAGAAAAGGTACAAAAATAAAAATTGTCTCAGTCGTGAAGGATTTCTCCTCCACCGAAAGAGAACAAATGGAAGGGCAGCATCTGAAGAACAGATACTACACTTTGAGATATTAAATCTTTTATTTGTGTTAAAAATACAGTCAAAATCAACGATGAACAAAAAACTTAGGCACTTGGCCAACATGCCAAGTAATCATTTAAAAATATTGTAACCCAAAAGATTTATTATACAATTTTTGTCTGGATATTTTACCATTAAGCTCTTTTCAAATGTATTGTTCATTTAAAGTACTGTTTTTCTCCATATGACAGTTGTTGACCTTTTTGTATTATACATACTGATATTTCCTACCTACATAAAACTGATTAATTTGTTACTTTTACATTAATGATTTTTCAATTTTTAATTTGTCATGTGTAACGTGATATAAGCAATAGTGCGGATTGTGATATAAATATTCTTATTGCTTTTTAGAAAATTTAAAATCTAAATGCAATAGCTTAGTGTTCATCTAACTTTGAACTGATTTAAGTATGCCAAAATGTAAGTGTACCCAAATAATCAACAACGTATGAGTAAAATGTGACTGAATGAGTAACACCCGAAGAAGGAACATGGTCAAAAAAATAATCGGCAAAGAGATAGATACAGTGTTCTACGGACAAATTTATCTTTAGTTGATCTTGGACAACTAAATATTTTCGTTTACTAGCCAAATAGAAGTTACTAGTCAAACCCACATGATTTTTAGAATATGACATCTTCGTTCCGTGACAAGTACGTACATCATAAACATTTTTCTTTATTGCATTTTTTAAATAAGTGTAATTCTAAATATGCACTAAATTTTATGTTAAGACTTGAAAGTAAAAACATTCAAATTTCTGCAGATGTTTTTTAAACAGCCTTCGTTAAAATAAGAGTATATTGTTCTATTATCTCTAAAAGATAAGCGTTAGTTCTAGTCGCCATTTTGAAAAATCACTCGCAAATGCGATTGATTCACTTGCAATGTAGAGCCCTGAGATAACAATCTGAATAAGAACAATGAAACTATCTTAAGTGTTTTTATATTGCCAAAACTGTGCCAATATTATCTTGTCATCATCAGGCATACTTCATCTGTATGTGATTCTTTTTATTTATTTATTTTTTTTTAAGTCAATTTTCACCCCCAAACAAAGCACAGTGCCACTTTGAAGTAGGGGCTACTATCGAAGACATAAGTTGCAGGAACATTATGAAGGGAGATGAGCAGCAAGATGTCTGTTCACATTGCAGTTGAACTTTTGCATGTCAGTACAGTTGGGAAAGCAGAATTCCGAAAGGGAGTTCCAAAGTCTAGCAGTTCTGGGAAATAAACTATTGGAGTAAAAGGCTTTCTTACATCTAGGGATCTCTACTGTGTAGGGGTGGAATTAGCTGCTTGTTGGGTTTGTCGGAGGTATTTACGTTGAGGGGAGTACAAGTGCTTGTAGTTCGTCAGAGCATTCACCATTAAAATACTTGTAGAACAGGCAGAGGGATGCAACATTTCGTCAATGGGACAGAAGCTGAAGCCTAGATGACAGTTCAGGACCTTTCAGATTGGCGACTCTCTTTTAAACCCTGTCCAGCAAATGCACCAGCCCAAATGTGATAACAGTACTCCATACATGGGCGAATGGTGGCCTTATAAAGATACAGGATACTTTCAGACAAGTAGCTTTCTAGCACGGTAGAGAGAACCCACCTTCTTCGCAGGAGCCTTGGCAATGCTCTCAATGTATCTATTCCAGTTCATGTTCCCTGTGAACATTAAGGCTGAGGAGTTTAAAGGAAGTACTTTCAGGTAATGTGTTTTTGGCCATTGCTATTGGTGGTAGAGAAGGTTTATTGTAATTATTGAAGGAAACAAGCTTAGTCTTGGCAGCATTGAATGTGACCATCCGTTTTTGTCCCCATTCCACTACAGATTGGAGGTCTTCATTTGGTGTTTCTGCCATTTCCTTAGATATGTGTTCATTTGTTTACCCATTGTGCCTCTTATAGAGAGTGGTGTCATCAGCAAATATACCCATCTCCGAAACAATTTTATCAGGGAGGTCATTTATGAATATCAGGAATAATAAGGTCCCAGGATAGACCCCTGAGGTACTCCCGCATTTATATCGTATTGTTTAGATTTATGACCGTTGAGGACAACCTGGATTTTTCTCTTATTTAAGAAGGATTTAATTGCATTATGTATTCTTCCAGTGATACCATATGATCTGAAGACCATCGTGCCATAGCCTGTCAAAAGCCTTAGATATATTAAGCGCTACCGCTGTACCCTCCCCTGCTTTGTCCACTGAATGGTATATATGTTCAGAGATTGTAGTTAGGATATCTGCTGTGGAACGGGCTTGCCTAAATCTATATTGATTGTCGGTCAGAAGTTTAGCAGCTGTAAAGTGATGATAGTGCTACCAGATCAGACACTGGAGATACTGCTTTCTTGAACTAAAAATGTGCCAAAATGTGATGTTTTTTTTTTGTTTTGTTTTTTCCCCTTTGCAATGCTCATGTTCTGCAAAACTATAAAAAAAAATAACAATTTTTTTCTTGAAAGCAACCCAACTAAACACCATGAAGCATAAAAATTTTTTCCAAAATTGTTGGATTTGGCATTAAATAATCAGAAAAGGCTTGATGTGCCATAAAACAAAACAACCTAATCATCTGTATGTGAATGTTTTCTATGCTCAAATGAAAAGTGAATAATTGCATGATGTAAATAACTGAGGAATGTTATATAACTAGAATGGAGACAAGATCTTGACAGCAACATCACAGCATTAGTTGAAGTACCCGTGATTTTTTTTGTCCTGACAAAGGAGGGATAATTAACTCCCACTCATTTGTTTGCACTTTTCTCCATAACCACACCTTGGATTTGAAAAAGTTTTTTTGCACACACATTAGTCATGTTGAAAGTAAATTTATGCCAGAGTAGATTTTCCAAGATATCTCTGGTTGCTCCTCTAGGGGGCATTATAGGGGTAAAATTGTCCCAAACTCAGTCATCCGTTCATTTGTTCGCACTTTTCTCCATAACCATGCCTTGGACTTTTTGGAAATTTGCACAAACATTAGCCATGGTTAAAGTAGATTTTTCACTTGTGGAGGGGTGCCCCACATGCTCATTTTTTATATATTTTTTTTTTTAACAGATAGCATTTGAAGCAGACATTTATTTGGGTCTGTGTTAATTTCCCTTTTTTCTCAAAAACCATTATAGGAATGGCAAGTATCTAAAGTACATTTATATCGACAGATTAACAGGTATGGTTTTGCAATATCCTAGTCAGAGAAATATAACCTGAACAAATCTAAGAACCATGATAAAAATTGTGGTGTGCATTCTTGATAAAATTTTTGTCAACCTGATGCAAGTAATCCCCATTCACCTATAATGTGACTGTAGAGACCTAGACGACCCATGTAGATTATGCCTTCATGAAAAATTTGCTATCCTGTACTTTAAAGAACCCCAACATCTATTAAACTGTAGGAGAGAAATAGCGAACAACTGTGTTCACAGGATAAAATTTACTCTAGGATAGAGATACAAATTAACTTTAAAACAAACAAAAACAATAGAAAATAAATAAAATAAACATGCATATACATAAACTATCATATATATATATATATATATAAACTAACATAAAAAAAACCTAACCTAGATTTAAAACAGGTCAAGACACTAGATATCCAGGCTAAATAGAACACACACAAAGAATCAGGTCAACCAGAGGTCAAATGGGCCTTTGTCCTGTAAGTGCATGTTCATTGGCTGATAGGAAGAGCGCGGTGGATACTAGAAAGCTGATTGGCTAACTAAAATCTCAATAGAAGGTGCGTATATAAAAACAACAGACAACCACAAAATTCGTGCATAAGCTTGAAGAATCCTAGAGTGGATGAAATGCGGAATATTCAGTGTAGCTTAATCGCCATATATATTTTATAAATTACTGACTAGCTCTACCTACGTATTGAGCACTTTTGAAGTAAATACTTAAAGTTTATGCATAAATTTATACTTTCGTATATTAATTTTATGTGAGTAAATGAAGTAGTTATATATACAGGGTATCCACAAAGTCTGACTACATTATGTAGCCAGACTTTGTGGGCATTGTGTAGATTATGTAGCCAGACTTTATGGACACTCTGTGTGTGTGTGTATATATATATATATATATATATATATATATATATAATTATTACTATAATTTTTAAATACCTATGGACATTAATGTTCCATCCTTTCAGGAATCTATCAATGCAGGGAGTTATGATTACAGCTGGTTGGGAGATTTGAACCTGGCCACAAAACCATCTGACTCTATTAGCAAGGAACAAGTCTGGCTACATAATCTACACGGTGCCCACAAAGTCTGGCTACATAATGTAGTCAGACTTTGTGGACACCCTGTATACACACACACATGCACATATATATACATACTTTTTAAATATACAAATGCATACAGATATACAGAACGCGTATGTGGTAAGAATAAGCCATGACACTCTTAATTTAATTGTTTGGGGGTTTTTTTTAGGGGGGAGGGTAAACAAAAACTCAACGCATTCTGTTAGATGTTTTTAGTTTGTTAATTTGGTTAGGAAGACAAGAAAAAAGGTTGTAGTTTATCATCATACCCAGAACAATTTACAATCTTTTTGTGTATATGGTTTCGAATTTTCATTTTGGATGCCTGAAAAAAAAAAAAAAAATCAAGATTAAGTTCCAAAAAGTTCAGCGATAAAATGCTTTAATTTTATCTTTGTTACTGGTTTAGTAAAAATGTCCGCTATATTATTTTCAAATTCTACATAATTAAGAGTAATAGATTTTTTACTGACTTTATTTCTTACTAGCGAGGGTAACTGGCGTTGCCCTGATTTTTAGAGGCGAGTGTTTTTTTTTTGGGGGGGGGGGGTAAATGAAAACAAAACGAAGTCATAACCCTGTTTAAATATCATAAAAACAATGTTAAAACTATTAAAAAAGATTGTGTAAAAAAAAAAAAAAAAAAAACAATTAAAAAGTGAACGTGATGCAATATGAACGGTCCGACGGTACCCGTGTGTTTGAAAAATCCCCAAAAAGTTGGAGGGGGGGGGGGGGCTCAAACTGGAATCATTGAGGCGAAAGCGCTAAAAAAAAAAGTGATGAATTAACTAAAAAGTGAATTAGGTCAAATATCAATTCCGCAGTGAAGTTTGTTTTGGTTTAGTTTCAGTAGTCACATCACACTCGAATTCTAAATAGCAATACACATGGCCGTTAAAACGCTTTAGATAATCACAGATTTCAAGGGGTTTCTGCTAAAATAGTAATATATTAAAAACCAAAGCACTTTATTTCTTCAAAATACCACTGTTTTGTTCAGACATGAATATACTTTCAAATGAATTAGTAAATAATAACATACATTATATATTTTTAGAGTTTTAAGCAAATAAAACGATACACATGTGAACATCATAAAACAGCATTTTCGGTAAGATTTTGTAGCGACCCCCCCCCCTCCGGATTTCTAAACATTCGTACCGTGTTTCTGTTATGAATTTTTTAATGAAATTTGGAAATTAGCCAAAAGAGATGTCATTTTTAATAATTTTGAGTGTCCGAAATTCATCTGACCACTCGTTTTTTGTTGTGTTAAAAAAAAGATTTCAAAATGATGAGTATTGAAAGTTTTGAAAAAAATTTTCTTCAGACACTCACTATTAAATAAAACAATCTTTTTACTATGTTTATTCATTAAAAAAATGATTGGACAGTGTTTTCTCTAGTGGTACGTAGCAATTTAAAAACATAATATCCGAAAAAATCGTTATGAATTTGAATCAAGACTTCTGTAGTAGTAATGATAGTAGCAGCAGCAGCGATAACATGGTGTAAACAGACATTTGTTTTTGTTTATTTTTATTCCAAATCGATTTTTGTTTTAAATTGAAAATCTGGTTATAAAAAAAAAATCTTACATGTTTAGTTAGAGCTATTTTGGTATCAACCATACAAATATTTTAAAAAATTGGGTAGTAGTAAATTTTAAATTATTTTAACAAGCAAAAATGTGAAATATGATGTTTTGGTTCACGTGTATGAACGGTACACACACTTCTAATTTTCGTCCCTTAAAAAATGTTTTCAGTGAATTATTATCAAATGGAAACTAATCTACCCGATTATTAAAAAAAAAATCAATATTTAAATATTTGTAGGAGGCGCTCAGTTAAAAAAAATAACAACGGTAGGAAAAGACATGAAATGTAATTAAAAATCAAAATAACATTAATTCAAAATTTTTTAATAATTTGCCAGCTTTAGCAAAAACTTGTTTCTTTTTTATATTTAAATAGAATTTAAATACTTGATATTTTTCCAAGCATCATGTTTTCTGTTAGAGGGACGTCACTTTTTTAAATAACATTTAGTTTTGTCTGTTTGTCATAATTCTTGTAAAGTTTCACAATGGGTATCAAACACTCTCTTAAAAAAAAAAAACTCGCTTAATTCTATGTCTAATCCTAGGTATGAGTGGCAATGTAGCAATCAAGATCTGCAACGGTTCAGTCGTTTGAAGACGGAGACTGATAGCGAACTGACTTGCATCCAAAATTCAATATTTTTATAATGAGGTCCGAGGCTTCTCATTGGTTGATTGTCCTAACCCGTAGTTATGAATAAGATCGTCCAAACTCTGGTAGTCATATCCTCATTATCAATCAAAAAACTTTTAACAAAAATGATATATAAAGTAAAGGTATTATAATGAAAACTTATTTCAAAATACATCATTTGAAATCAAAATTAAAAATTCTGCAAGAACTTTCTTTTCAACAGAATAAATTTATTCCTGTGACATTTCCTCTTTTGGAGGAAGCCGGTTCAACCTGCCAAGGGTGAGAGAGTCTATTATGGCATCACAAAGTATTCTGAAATCCTTTTACTTTGTTAAAATTGGATGCATCAAAAATGTTTTGTCTATTGATCTTGTTTTTAAAATTTCTTAAATTGTGAAATGTGTAAAAACAACAATATTTTAAATTAGAATATTTTGAAAGTAAGTTATACAATTTCTTCATGTTCAATAAATTACAAATAACTAAATGTACTTTTGTAATATCTATTCACATTCACAATCCATTAATTGAAGGTACTAAGTGTATATGCCACTTAACAATGTACTAATATTCCCTCAACAGGCCACGAGTCATCTAGTCCATTTATAAAATTGTTGTAGGTCAGTTATAATCAAGGTAAACAGTGGTATAGTTAACAAAAAGTGTATTAGGAAAAAGAATGTTACAAAAGTACGTGCCATGATTGTGTGAGCCATAATTGCCACAAGTCACTACTCAATAATAATAATAAAAATAAACTATATTCATAATCTCTGGGTAAGTCCATTACTCCTGAAATAGGTAGATCAGCTTACCCCATAACAAAAATTTAGTTTTAAAGACATTTTTAATCATGAAAATATGTTAAAGTAAAAATGTTTCCAGAAAGAACTTCATATTTTTTCCTCTTTGTGTCTAGAATCAAAGAGAATTTCCCTGTGCAATGTTTTTTTTTTTTTTTTTTTTTTACATAGGCGCCACTGCGTATCAAGGCCGATAGGCCACTCAAGGATAAGGGTTAAAGAGTGTACAGCAGTCAAAAGGACAATATAGTAATCGGTAGTAATGGAAGTTCAGTAAATTTGTTAACTTAAGTGGAACGGCTCATCAGAAGCTTGTTCACGTTGGACTTGAAGACAACCATATTATAGACAGCTGGAAAGCAGGAAAACGGAAGACCATTCCACAGGCGTGCAGTTCTAAGAAAGAAGCTTTGATCATGGAATCTATGTTTAGGTTTAGGCATATATAAAGAGTGGGGGGAATTATTGATAGTGTTTTCAGCTAGACGAGTGTTTCTTGTAAAAGTTTGGCGAGGGGAGACCATAGATTCAAGCTCAGTCAAACACTTTCCATGAAAATAACGATATATCAGAGACAAACTCGAAACATCTCTTCTGTGAGATAGAGGTTGCAAGGAAGAGAAAAGGACATCTCCCACCAGGCCACAAAGTCTATTTTGAACCCTATCAAGGCAGGACAAGTCCTTTCTAGCAGCTCCTGCCCATATGTGGCAACAGTATTCCATATTTGGACATACCTGGCTCTTATATAGATAGAGAATTGCATCAGCAGTGATCGATCTACTGGATCGATAGAAAGATCCCGCCATTTTTCCAGCAGCCTTGGAAACAGATTTGATGTACGTATTCCATTTAAGATCAGGAGTAAAAGTCAAGCCCAGAAGCCTGTCAAAACTTGAGGCTTCTCCAAGACGAGAGCCATTCATTTCAATTGATGCCAGATGTGGATCAGAACGTTGATGATGTAAAGAGAGAAGCTTAGTTTTAGATGCATTAAAAGTAACCAGCCACTCCTTTCCCCATTGTACAACATGATCAAGATCAGAGAAGAGAGAATCGGAGAGAACTTGGTCGTTTACTGTCTTAGATGTGCTGCCATAAATGGTAGTGTCGTCAGCAAAAATGTCTACGAATGATGTAAGGGTGTGATTTGGAAGATCATTAATGTAGATCAGGAAAAGAGTTGGGCCCAGGATGGACCCCTGAGGGACTCCAGCATTAATACTGTGAGCTTCTGATTTTTGCCCATCAACTACTACTCTTAGAGAAATGATTTAATAATTGAGAAGACATTTCCAGCTATACCATAGCTGGAGATCTTGTGAAGTAAACCTTTATGCCATACCCTATCAAAGGCTTTTGATATATCAAGAGCAATTGCCCTAGAAAGGTTGCCTCTGTCAAGAGATTCGCTAATCCTATGAGATATAACTGTAAGCAAATCTGCTGTAGATCTAACAGAATGGAAACCATATTGTGTGTCACTAAGAAGGTTAGTTTTGCTGAGATGGTTGATTACTTCTCTATTTAACACAGATTCCAGCAACTTACTCATGACGCACAGGAGACTTATTGGCCTGTACTGAGAGGGGGATGAACGATCGTATTAATTCTTAAATACAGGGCATACTGATGAGATTTTCCAGGGTGATGGGAAGCAATTCTCCTTAAGACAACATTTAAACAGTTTTGTAAATATGGGCGCTAGTTCTGGTTGAAGTTTTTTGAGTACTATAATTGGAATACCGTCAGGGCCGGTTGCTTTACTGGAATCAAGGTTTTTGATTAACTTGGCAACATCACGTACAGATATTTGTATATCACATAGTGTGTTTTCTGATACAGGAGTAAATATTGGGGGTTGGCGGCCTTGGTCGCAAGGGGTAGAATTAGCTGCAAAATTCTTGGCAAAGAGTTTGGCTTTGTCTGATGCTGACGAGATTAACTCGGGTCCATTGATGATAATGGGATAGAGCATACGCTTCTGTTCAGGATTCTGTTTGCTATTTGCCAAAACTGGTGGGAACCAAGCTGCTGCTCAGCTACCTTTGGGCTTGATGGATTGAGCATATAACTCTCTTGCATTCTTCATTACTTTCTTACAATGGTTGCTGGTAGTCCTGAAAGTGGCTTTAGTTTCCATACATCTATTACGTTTGAAGCAGTGGAAAAAGTGATTTCTGTGCGCAACAGCAGCAGCCCATTCTGGAGAAAACCATGGTTGGCTGTTAGGTTTTTGCTGGAACTTTTTCGAGGGTATGAAATGGTCTATACCTACAATTAACGATTCCGTCAGGTCTGATACTATCCACATCCTTTTTAAACATGGAACGCAGAGGTAGATCCAATATAAATGTACGGAAACTATCCCAGTCAGCCATAGTGTATCGATATACTGTACGATGGAGAGATACGTCTGAGGACTTATTACATTTAATTTTTATCTTAATTGATACAACTGATCGGAAGATCCAAGAGGAGACAGAACGGAAACTGAACATAGTTCAGGGCAAGTTGTGAGAAAAAGGTCTAGTAGACTCGCATACTGGCCATCATTGTCGGGCACACGGGTTGGTTCGTGAACAATCTGAGTGAGGTCATAAGCAATGGAGAAATCATGACAGAACCTCCCCTCATCATCGGTCTTTGAGTGGGTCTACCATTCCACATTGTGAACATTGAAGTCTCCACTTACGTGAATGTTAGCTGAAGGATAAGCTGATAGAACTTGGTCAATTTTCTCAGATATGCTTTTAAAGATAGTAACTCTGCTGTTATGGGGGCGATAGAGAGATTGATGCGGTAGTGGAGCTAGTGCAACCTGGAAGCACATATAGGCTAAGTTAGGATCTTCTCTGGAGATGTCCCTACCACATGGAAAGCCATCTTTAACATAGGCACATATTCCATGCCCATGGCGATCTTGGGGTCAGATTTGGAAGTTAAGTTAGAATATCCTTTAATTACGAACTCATTTAGGGAAATAGTCTGTCCAATTCCGGTTTTGCTTAAAAATAAAAAGTCTGGTTTAGTCTCCTGTAATTGGGCTTCAACCTCTGGAAGGTTAGAACGTAGACTCATAATGTTGGAGAAGGAAACATGGTAGTGGGGGTCTACGTTGGAAGTTGGAGATCCGGGTTTAATCATGTATTTTTTATTGAAACTTGTTATGATGGAATTTTGGAGTTTGTGAACTAGGTCATTAGACTTGCTTAGAGCAGGACAGAGAGGGGAAACTAAGAGAAAAGTAACGAAGAATTTTTTTTTTTTTTTTTTTTTTTTTTTTGTAGCACATGAAAAGGTAAAGCCGTAACAATTACCCACTAATATGGCATCGAGACCCCCACCAGAAGCTACTGCATGGTCCAGAATCCATTCACCAAATGGCAATACAGCAGCCCCAGTACTTTGCACCTGCTGATAGGACAGCCTCCTTAGTGGTTAATCCAAGATTCGGGTCCCTGACTATCAGGCGGATAACATCAGCCCAGATAAAATGTTTACCTCCAGCACCCTTACTAGTGACATGGCTACAAGGATAAACATAGAAACAGAAAATTTCCGCCATCTTCTTTCCAGGAAATTCTCATCTGTGGAACACATTACCATGAGACTGCTTTTCTGCGAGGTGTAACATGGTCATCTTTAAATCTCATATCAGCAAATGCTTGTCATAAACCAATCCATTAAGAATTATTGTTTGTTTATTGCATTTATAATTTTCAGTCGCCTTATAATATTTTTCATTAACTGGTGACTTTTTAGTAAAAAAAAAAAAAAATTGCTGAAATGTGCTCTAGTTTTATCTCTTGTCTTAATTTATGAGTGATTTCTTTTATTTTAGGTTCTACTAATAAACACATCATTGTGAATATCATATCCCTTGATGATGGCCGACAGACATTAGTCGAAGCAGCGCAGCATCTCTGTGAAAAAGTGCTACAAAGACAGACCAAAGTTGAAGATATAGATTATAGTGTTATAGATAAATTTTATCATGGTAAGTCTTTTACGTTAATCTCTTTAAATGGTTAAAAAACATTCACCCTGGTTATATCAAACAGTAATTTCGTGTTTACTGATTTGTATTGTGATTTTCTTGAAATAGATATACAAAATTAAATAAAATAACAAATAAGACCTTTCGTTTGTCCATTTTTGTTCATATGTCATACCAATACAACAGCCAGTTCCCGGCATTGCTATAGCCTTTTTTAAACTTTTCCATATATAAAAAAAATATTACTTAAAAAAAAAAAGAGATTATCTTCACATTTTTTTTTTTCTCTTTCAGAAACAAAATTAATATATTGGTCTTATTAAAGTGTTTATTTGTGCTTTGACATTTTTGAGATGATGCTTGGTAATTTGTATTAATCAGACTATTATTCTTACCTTGGTTGTTACTATATTCAATCTAAGATAACTTTATTTTGAGATTTGACCTAAATAGCATTTAAGCTGACATATCGAATTTTAATTCTGACTAGTGCATTTTGATTTGTTATTGTTGTACAATGTTATTAGCAATATAATAACATAATTTGCTACAGTTTTGTTTTTAATATTTAGTCTGGCTCAGACAATTGGTAATATTGAATTATTTTTCAATTACAATAAAAAATTCAAGTGGAATAACACTTATTTTTAATTAAACAATATAAGGAATTGTCTCTTAAAACTAAAATGTCATTCTTTTATATATTTATATATATATATATATATATATATTAAAAATATGCAAAGATTTTAAGCTAAAATAACTTTTCTGCATCTCGTGCAACACTTGGCCAGTACAACTGGTATATCATTTCTATAAAGGGATCAGTTCAAAATTTTGTCCACGCCACCACCCCCTTTGACTAGAAGCTTCTCAAATTCAAAAAAGATTTACCTGTCAGATTATATAAACAAACGTTTTGAATATAAAAACCAAGATGAGAATAGTAGTTCAAATATCCCAAATAATGCCACACCTAGTTTGTTGTATGGTATAATCATGTTGACAAACCAATTCCCATTAGATTACCGAAGTTAAGCAATGTTGAACCTGGTTAGTACTAAATGGGTGACTATTTGGGACTACCAATTGCTGTATGTGGGAGAGCTCTCTGCTTATCATCTTGGATTTCTTACCATTAGATTCTTGCAATGTATGCTCAGGAGAGATGTGGTTGGGATTACGCAGCCCTTGCTTCACAATGGACTCTCCATACAAGCATGTTTACAGGGGTATCCATTGTCTCAAGAGACTAAACAAACCTTATTACCACAATGTGTAAATGAATAATTTCTTTTTTTTTTTTTTAACAAAGTTATTGATTATGCTGCTTTGAACATTTGTTTCAATCCATAATCTCATTTCAACTTTTAGTGATTGTGGCAGAGGATCTTTTTCTATCTCTCTCTATATCTAATATATATATATATATATATATATATATATATATATATAGATAGATATATCTATATATACAAGGTGACCCCCCCCAAAAAACAGGACATTCAATTGTTTATCTGAGCATTTTACAATCAACTGAGAAAAAAAGGCCAAAGACCCTAGTGTTTTGATGTGATGTTTTGAATATAATAAACTAGTTATGACCAAAGTTTCATTTCATTCGGACAAAACACTAAGAAACAGGGCCTAATTAGAGTTGGGGCTCGTTTTTTTTTTTTTGTTTTTTTTTGGAGGGGGGGGCACACTGTATATGAATATCTTTGTATAGAATAATATCAAACTAATGAATGGGTCACTATGAATTTTTAAATATATATTCTTTGTAATATGGCTACTTTTTTTTTTCTTAACCATTTAGGGAGTGTGTTCATCCAAATTCTCTCCTCACTACAAAAAATCTTTTAAAATAAGTTAGATATAAACAATTTAATAGAAAAAGAAGTACTCTACTTCAAATTTGGAGTTGCAATACACCGATGATTGGTGCATGTGCGTGAGCGTCAATAATATGCACGTTTGGTAAAATCCTAAACTAATGGAATATGTATTGTAAGCAACAGCTTGAGTAATTCCAAATTTCATGCAAATTTTCACCATTATTTCCAAATTCATCTTTATTTTTAGCATATTAGTGAACTTATCACCAAAAATGCCAACATACTTTTTCCATTGTTCCCAACCTTCATAATATGATATAGTAGGGTAGACTAGACTTTCAAATCTTGGTAGATCAACTGGTCTAGAATATAACTCTTAAATAGCATCAGCCCGTTTTTCTTTATCCCAATTTGGATTTCTGCTGCGAGATTTAAATGAAATGAAGTTATGAAGAATGCAATTGGTGATTGTGCAACTCTTACTTCACTATAAACGCATACTCTTTATGCGGGTATCTGTTGTCGAGGCTAGAGGGCAATACTATATGAATATAAATTTCAATTGTTCAGCTAAAAGAATTGACTAAAAAATTATAAATTTTAATGTGATGACAATTTGTAAAATATAATTTTTCTATTTCTTCAATTTGATTACCCATTGTTGCTATTCAGTCCTGTTTTATGTTGCGCTAAATTCATATTTGTCTTCATGAGCAAAATTCCACCGGAGCTTTGCCAAGTGGTGAATCACCTATTAGTTGTAGGCTTATTCAGACTCTTGAGTTGTACTAAATATCAGTCCTATTTATGAAGTTTATCATTTAAACTGTTTACAAAAAGTATATGCTTACAAAACAATTATTTTTTAATAGACCAGAGTTTTATTTAAAGGACAATTGAGAATAAGGATATTAAAATATGATGGAAGCTTCTAATGTTTTGAAGCACAGTGTACAAAAACAAACACAAATATCTATTGTATTTTTTTTTTTTTTTTTTTTTCTTCATCAAGACTTAAATGTTATGGAATCACATAATGGACATAGCGTTGTCTCTGATGATAACTAAGGAAATATGAACAAACATTGAAGCTGTCTCTTATGACTCGTTTTTGCATTGGATATCATTCACCCAATGTGTGACTTATGCAGTATCAAGACTGAGCACGCCAGATGTTTCCACTGAGATAGGCTGAAAAATGAAAGCCATTAATGGACAAACAATTCATATACAAAACATATCAGTTTTGGCTTAAGATTTGATGTGCCATAAAACCTAACTAACCAAACACTTATACATATGATAAAGGTCATTTCGAAAATCGCAAGCTATTGCATTTCAACATGCCAGCACACCTCAAAATCATGGTTTACATAATATTATTTTTTTATTTAAAAAAATTTTTTTTTTGTCTTTCAATTAAAATTAATTTTTGTCTAGATTTGATATAATCAACTTTTAATCGCTTGATTTCTAAATTCAAAGAAATTGGGTTTATTGAATTTCACACTCAAACTCTTCGTGTTCATAACATCAAGGATGGGGGGGGGGTTCTTTGTTTTTGTTGTTTTGACCATGACGTGATTTTTTAGAAACTTATAACTTGAATTTTTATTACATAAACAATGTCTATACATTATTTTCTTGACAAGTTTTTTTTTTTTTTTTTTTTTTTTTTTTACTTTGCTGTCTAGATTGTCATTTTATGAGGATAATTCAGTGAGTACATTGAAAACAACCTTCACACTATTTACCTTGAATGGATCTACGTCTATATGTGACAGCTGTTGTTCTACTCATTTAGTTATTAGTTTTATGGAGATTTTGTGGAAAATAAAATCTGGTCGCTTAAGCCCATCCTCCATTTAATTTTTATTTTTAGCATCATATTTGCTTTTACAGTCACAAAAAAATGGCGCCTAAATGGTGACGCTCCGTCAAGTATTTGCGGAGAACTGTTAAACTTTTATTTTATTGGAGCTGTGCTTAATCAGCATTACTCAAGTCTTTTCAGTTTCATTTTACTATTTTTATTTAAATTCTGTTTTTTTCTTTTTTTTTTATATGATTTTAGAAGTTAAATTTAATTATTACATTATCGTTAGTTCATTAAATAATTAATTCAACCAAATTATTATAAAATTATAACTATTTTTAAGATAATGTTTTCATTTCTAAAATTTTTTATGTTAAATAACTTCATAAATTTTCAATTTTTTAATACTTAAGGATTTGCTAAAAAGTTTAATCAATTGAAACTTCTTTCAATGTTCAAAGAATCATGAAATAATTCCATTTTTCCCCCAACTATTAACAAGATTAAAATTGTCGACTTATGAAGTGGAAATGCATTATGAGGAATTTAAATTTTAATTTATTTTCTTATAGGATTTAAAAAAATTTTTACAAATGGTCATAAAAGAAATTTAATTATTAGTGTTATTTGTTGTTGAATTAACTTGTTATAAAAGAATTGTAAAAAAAATACTATTAAAACTTTTTTGATCACAAAATTAAATCCATAAGACATTGCATTTTTCTTTTTTTCATAAAACAGCTATTTTTAAGAATTTATTAATTTTGTAACTCTTAGAAATAGTAAGCATTTAAACTGTTGAATAGAAACTTCTGGCTTTAACTTAACAAATTCGCAAGTATTAAAATCAAAACGTTTAGAAACAATTTACATCAATAATTTGTTAAGTATTAAAAATTACTGTGACAAAATTACAGCTGTATAATTGGTTCAATAAAAAACAAAAATGATCAAATACAGCAGCATTCACCCTAGATTGATTGAACTGGTTTCCTCCAAAAGAGGAAGTTTTTGAGGAATATCAAATCCACAAGCGACCTTCAGTCGCATGTATATCCCAATCAAGGGAGATGACGATGTTAGGTTTTTTGCAGTTCTTGCAGGGAGATGTTGACATCCTCTTGAATACAGCACCTGGTATCTCAAATGGTCACCTATCTAGTACTGGCCAGGTTTAATATTCCTTAACTTCAGTGATCTAATGAGAACCGCTGTATCAATATGGTTAATGGCCTCTGTTCTTTCTCTGGAAATGATAGATAGCCCTTGTAAGAGTGCCTGCATATATAATCGTGAAGCAAATGTTGCATAATCTTAATCACTCTTCTCTTGAATTGGCAAGGAGAAGTCCAGGGCAACTGAAAATGCCGAGATAAGTAAAAAGCACATACAGTACCTGGTATGGTCACCCATTTAGTACTGACCATGCTCAGTGCTGCTTAACTTCAGTGATCTAATGTTAACGTGATTATGCCGTATATAATAATCAAATGATACTATACTGATTAAATTTTACTTGTATAATACCATTTTTAAAGAGAAATTGAAAAAAATAAATGAATTTAAAAGAACCACCAGGCAACAGTGAGTAGGTGTAGTTATTATTTATAATAAAATATTAATTCTTCCTCTCACAGGGTCAGGTGTGCTTGAATCATTGAATACATTGATTTTTTTTTTTTAAGTATTCATTTTTATTTTATTCCATGATGGTAGCAGCTTGTGTTATCAATCATTAAAAAATACCAAGATTTTAATTTGTTTTGTGCTTTTAAAGAAAAAAAATAATAGTAATAAATCAACTCGTCACCATTGCTCAAGCTGAATGTTTACAAATGATTACTCCATACACAGGGAAAACAATTTATTTTGCAGGTTGATCGTGAAGAAAAAAAAAAATGGTTGCTTGTATTGGATTCAGATTCAAGAAAATAAATTAACAAAACTTTTACCTTTCTGAATTTTTTATTATTTGTATTATTCGGACTGTTGTCCTCATCTTTTAGTGTTATTCTCACAACGTTTCAGATGCTGTAACCTTTAATCTTCTTCGGGTGTATCTTGTCGAACTCAAGCTTTTTGTTGAAGTCTGGGAATTTGAATTTGTACAGAATTTTAAACATAATCTTTTATTTAATCCACAGGGGCAGCATATTCTTGCTCTATTAACCATGACCACGTAGAAGTTTTAAGTAATTAGAAATCTGAGCATGCTACTCCCATGGTTTAAATAAAAGGTTATGTTTGAAATTCTACACAGATACACCTTGAAATTCTGACAAGATACATCTGGAGAAGATCAGAGGTTGCATCATCCGAAATGTGAGAATAAATAGTCTGAATAATCCAAAACTTTTATTACATAAATTCTAAAAACTAAGTTTTCTGTCCTTGTTTGGGAATTTTTGAGATGAGGATTGATTATTTGGGTGATTCATACTACCATTTTCATCTTATATTCACAATGTTTCGACTGATATGACCTCTGACATTCTTTAGGTGCACTTTTCAAACTTGGGAACTTTCAAACTCTAGACCTTGTGTGGAATTTTGAACTGAACCCTTTATTTTATTCAAGGAAGTAGATTGTTATGTCATCCAAGACCAGGTAGAACTATTAATTTATTGTTTGTAGTAAGGATTGAACCATCCACATTCAGAAGACTGTTACTTAGAACCAACACTTTTAACCATTAGTCCATATAGTCATGTAGACATGACTTGACACTTTTACCTGGTTATGGTTGATGGAATGAGAATAATCTACCCCTGAGGATTAAATGAAGGATGTAGTTTAAAATTCTGTACTGGTTCCAAAGTTTTAAAAATGAATCTGAAGATGACATTGTACAAAAAAAGAATACTAGTCTGAATAATCCAAAAATCTCTGTGTGGCCCCCGGGGGAAGGGCTATTTGAAATTTTATGTAGATCATCATAAAAATATATTTTTTTTTTTTATTTTATTGTAACATTAATGAATGTCTATTTTTTTCTCTCCATTTTTCTAGCTAAATATGGTTGTCCAGATCCTGACCTTATTATTAAATTTGGCAAAGTACATTCATTATTAGGTTTTTCCCCTTGGCAATCACAGTTTTCTGAACTTTTGTAAGTATTGATTCATTTTTATTTTAAATTTTAAATATTTTTTCTAAACTAAATAAATTTTTTTTTAAATATCAAACATAATTTTAATTTAAAAATAAAGAAAGGATCATTATATTTTAATTGATTTGTGACAAACGTAATTATTCTTGCTATCAATTGTGTTCGTTTGAATTGTTTTATCTAATGTTTAGTGCTCAATTTCCTAAAATAAATCTATATATAAATTACAGAAATCCATGCACATATACTCAAAGAATCTATTAATTCCCTAAACCAAACATTTTTTCCTTTTTTTTTTTTTTTTCTGCTAGTTGAGAATGGGGCACCCTCTTGCTATCTCATATATTCCAACTAAGAGATTTCTTTTAGATTCTAACCATCTCTTTTAAGTGCAATTCTTTGTATCTCTCTTGCACTTGGTTCACCAGGTATATTTTCCAAGTAGTTTTTTTCAAATTCTTTTTCACAGGTCCTGTTGCTCCTATAATTATTGAAATGGAGATTTTCCCAAGATTCCAGTTTAATTTTCATCACTTTTGTGTTTCCTTATAAACATAAAATGATGCTAAACCTTATGTCTAGAATCCTTATTTCAATTTTGATCAAAATCCATTACATGGTTTTAGAAAATGTCTAAAATTTATGACTTAGGTTTAAAATGTCTTAAAGAAGAAATTGAAGTTCAGGGAATCTTGTTTAAATTGGTGTCTGATGTCATGTTACATTTGATGCAAATCTGAAATATTTAAATGAGAGATTGTGCGCATGTTGTTCCCCCTTAAAAAATACTTTAAAAATACTCCAAACAAATTGAAATTTGGAGAATATCTATTAATTTATGTTTAGTATCTATTATTAAAATTCACAAAAGTCGAAGATAATGGATTTTCCTGAAAGGCCATCACATCTTCTTTATGACCTTTGCATAAACTAAACTAAATAAAAGCTACATTACCCACCCTTACACATATCAACTGTTTCAGTATTCATAATGATCAGTTAATTAGTTTGAGAATGAATTCTATACATACAGATACATAAAAATATACGCATATATTAGAGATATTGTATTGTCTTTGCTCATATTAATGACAAGCAGAAAGCCTACTTCACTGTCTCTGAAGAAGTGGTTATGATTAATCTTTAAAATTACGTTGCTTTCATTTCTTTATTCAATAAATCAAATGTCTACTTTGTAAAAAAAAAAGAAAAAAAAATTATAAAGCTATACTAAAGTATGAAAAGTAATAAAAACCATAACCTGTGATGATACTTATAAATCAATTTTTGGTTCATGCATGATTTCATTTTTAGAGAGTGCGTGATCATCCAATCGAATAACCTTACATACTATTAAATCAGCTACATAAAGTACAAATATCTTTTTGTGTTCATTTATTTCGTAATATTGTTGGGAAAGGTATGAACTCCGTCTACCCCCTTCCCTCCCCTTCATTATATGTAAAATATTAACTTTGGTGTGCACATGCCTTTCATTGCTGGAAAGGAGAGCTAATTCATGATGTAATCCTCCCCACATCCTTAACTCGTGTCGCAAGTATATAGGAGTGCTGAGGACCTCAACGATAACCATCAAAAAGAACTTGACTGAGCTCTCGGGTTCACAGGTGGGTGCTCTTTAACTGTGGAATTTCAATTGGTTAGCCATTTCTGGGAACCTTGCTCCTATTGCTGTGCAGGGCCGAGATGTGGTAGAGGGCAGGAAAGAAGCTGACTCAATCAGATCAGGGTAAATACTGTTGCAATAGCAACTTATTTTCAGCTAATCATGTACAGTGAACTGATTAGGACAGGCTTTGTCTCAGAATTAAATACCTCCCCAAAAAGGGTTGATATGCCATAAAATAGACAAACCAAACTTTATTTAAAAGATGTTTCTTGGTCAGCTAATTTTTTTGCCCACCTATCTATTTATTTGAAGTTGTGGGTGTGTAATTTTTCATATTTATATTTAATAAAACCTTCCCAGACAATTGTAATAATTAGTGAATTATATAAAATCTGCTGTTAAATCATTTTCTATGTGTTTTTGGTGTGCATCAAAAAATTCCTCTGAAACGAAAATAATCACATGAAGGAAACAAATTTCCTCCATCTGTTACCGTTGGTTCTTACAATTATTGACTTTGAAGAATACAAATATTTGAAATATGATATCTTAAAATATTTCTCTTGAACATATTTTTTTTTCTTGTGTGACAAGAAACCATCTTGAAAAGAAATCTAAAAATTGTTTAAATTATTCCTTACTAAAATATCTGCTGCTCATTGAAAATTTTCCCAATGTTTGTAAAGAAAAGTTACATATAAAAAGGCAAATTACAATTGCCTAATAATTAATTCGGAAACATAATGTGGAACTCCATGAGCTTGAAAATAAGCTGATTCAACAAAGAATCAAAATCATTTGTGATACATATGGAACATATTAATTTTTATTTTTTATTTTTGAGATAGAAAAAAAATCATTAGAAAAATCGAAAAAAAAAAAAAAATGGTATAATTAAGCTGGAGATTTTTGTTATTTTTTAACAATATTTGCTTAATATAATATACTAGCCTAGGTGCCCGGCGTTGCCCGGGTGTTTTTAGGTGTGTGTTGAGCAAAAAAGAAAAAAAAAATTGTAGTAGGCAGGTAGGCTCAAACCCATGACGCAAAGGCGGTAATGAAAGTGGAGGTGTGTGTAAGGGGGTGTTGGTTGAGCAAAAATAAAAAGTGGTAGTAAGCAGCCAGGCTTGAATCTGTACCGTGAAGGAGGAAAAGAATGGGGAAAAAAATGTGACGTCTTTGCTGTTATGACCCCACCCCCACCCCACCCCACCAAACCGAAAGTGATGTAGGTTTAAATTAAATTAAGGCTAGACAATCGAAAAGAGGCAATGACTTTTGAAAATATCGGCGAAAAAAAGCAACCCCTCCCTGTTAGGAAAGTGCCCAGTTGAGGGTGAAGGAGATTGTTTTTGGACAATTTTCGATATTTGTCGTCTGAAGGGTCGAGCTTCTAAATGATACCGATCTCGTGAAAATCTGTCGCCTCTGTAGAAAGTTTTTGCGAAATATGCAAACATACATGCATTTAAACAGACAAGTGAGATTTATATTATAGATAATCATATGTAGGTGTATAAAAAGGTTGTTAGCAATGTGGAATACTGGTGTATTGAAGTGACATGATGTATGAACAAAAGCAAACTAATAAATATTTTTTCATACGTCACATCACTTCAGTACCCTCATATTCTACATTGCTAACATCCTTCTTATACTCTTACATATTTATTTACTAGCAATGCTTCAAGCAAACTACTGTATATATATTTCCCCAAAACCTCTGGCCTTGATGGAGGGGAGACTAAAACTTGCTGCTATGGTTTCAAATGATCTGAAATAATAAGAGGGGACTTGATTCCAAATATTTTTCGTATGTTATAGCTCCCCTCTTTTGGAAATAGGGTATGATTATGAATATCTCCAGCATCAAATAATCCTTATACACTGAGAAATTTATTTTATGTATGAAAACCAAAGAGGGAAGATATAACATATGAGAAATATTTGGAATCAAGTCTCCCTTGCTGTTATTTCAGATCATTTGAAATCATAGAAGCAAGTTTTAGTTTCCCCTCCATCAAGACCAGAGGTTTTTGGGAAATAGCAGATATTTTGTAATTCATATGCAAAACTATGAAAACAAATGATTATGATTGAAACATTGATAAAGGTGCAGTATCTTTCCACCCACAAAATATCCTTTCAAATTACCACTATTATAGGTTTTTGAGGGTACTGAAAACGAAAACAATAGTTGAAATCCCAGGAAACGAGTAATTTCAATGATATAAATTATAGTTTTAAAAAGTGGGGGATCACTTTTCTATATTAATTTAACGTAAAAATAAATGCTCACATTATAGCCAAGGTGGGTGTTTTCACTCCTATAATGGCCTAGGTGTCATTATAGGAGTAAATATGTCCTCAAACTCGTTCATCCTTTCATACTTTTCTCAATAACCACGACTTGGATTTTTTTTTTTTTAATTTTGCACAAACATTAGTCATCATAAAAGTAATTTTATCACTTGTGCAAGAGGACCTCTGCATGCTTGGCTTGTTTTTCATTTAATTTATATTTAACTTATTTTTAATTATTATTAGCTGATATCAGTTGGGTTTAACAATGGAAGTAAGCTTTATTTAAGCTATGGGAGTTATTTCCCATTTAATTTTCATAGATGAAAATGGATGTGTTATATCCTTCCATAAATCCAAAATATGGTCCATTTTCAGGAAAATCATAAGAAGTTAGGATATTCCGTGTATCTTAAATAGTATTTCATGAAACCCTCTGCCTTACAATGTTTCGACCTGACAATGCCGGATATATATATATATATATATATATATATATATATATATATATATATATATATATATATATGATTATAAGCAGGGTTACTCTGTGTTATGAGAGTTGTGGTGAAAGGTAACACCACCCGCAAGAATATAGAACTAAGGAATAGCATTTATGGGAGGATTTATTTTTAATGAATGTGTTACCCACCTCAAAAATAAATCAAACCTAGCTCATTATACTCTCTATAACATTCAGTAGTTTTGGAATCCACTAATACATTTATTTTCAGTTGCCCTAAGGTGGGAGGAATGGTCTACACCTCCTTAAAAATAAATCTGAGGGGATGATTTATTTCCTGTCTGAGGCTCCATCAATCGGGAGGAGCTGTTTGTATTTTTGTTCTCATTCAGAGTGCCCCTTTCTGAGGAACTGGATATTTTTAATATTAAAAACTGATCTTATGCAAGGAAATACAGAACGGTGCTATTCTGCACATAAGGGTGACAGGTCAAGTGAAATGCGGTTCCAAACATAAGGATGATGCTCACTAATCAGAAAGAGCATCTTCTTGAGAAACTTTGATGCACTTAAAATGATATTCAATCTACATATTTAATGATGAAAAGCTATTTCAAATTTATGCATGGCTGACTGACAAAGCCTATCATAAAAAAAAGCAAGATGTCTAAAAACTGATTTTAGAAATAAACTGTAAATATGGTTTAATCTGTCTCCTTAAAAAGTGATCACTGACAAGTTACCTACTTAATGGACATTTAAGTTTGATATTTTTGTTTTGACGTAATTGTCGACTGGAAAATGTGGGTTTGTTTTTAAATATTGTAAAGCCACTTGAGTTGTGTCTTAGGTGACATCGTTTACAATTATTAGGTTTTAAATCTTTCAAAATAAGAATCTGATTTTTCTTTAACACTGAAATGAAAAAGTAATTTTATCGGGAGGGAGAGGGGGGGGGGGCTAATTGTTGTAATGGCTATTGTTGCATACCATGGAATCGCTTGTGCTGAGTTTGGATCTTTGCATACTAATCCAATCAATGAAATTTATATATCCACATCTTTTAGTTATGGATAAGAGTATCAGCTGACATTACAATGAATCATTTGTGATAGGCCTTGTTGCTATGACCTCCAGTTTGTAGATGAATAGAGCAAAAAAAACGAATGGTCACATTTTATGCTACTAAGACAAAACTCCTTTCCTTTAACAACACTAGAAACTTTTTTGAACCACCGAATGTCTAATATAGCTTTCCCAAGAGTCTAACATTCAAACTCCTCAGCCTGATATTAGGCAACATGAAACAGAATAAGTACTTAGATGTTGCCAAGTCTGTTGGAAAGAAGGTAGACTCCCTCTATTGGTCTAGAAAACCTCTCACACCGGCCAATATCCTATATTTTTGCAAAACTCTCATTCGTTTGTGCATAGAGTACTGTTGCCACATGTGGGTTGGTGCACCAACTGTTAACCTCTCCCTTTTAGACAAAGAAAAAGAATTTCTATCCTATTAGATTTTGCATTATCTGCCAAGCTCCAACCCCTGTTGCATCTCCATAGAATTGTATCCCTATGCTTGTTTTGTAAGTACTTCCACAGAATTTGTTCTGATGGACTTCCTGCACTTGTACCCACTCATTAAACAGAAATATATTCAATCCACTAAATTAGCTGTTAAATTCCATAACTTTATTGTAGAGATCCCGGTGCCAGCAGATTTTCTACTGCGATAGCTTCTTTCTTGCGCGATTTACATTTGAAATTCCCTTGCTACTTCCCATTTCTCCGACAGTACCAACATGCAAAAATTTAAATGTAATGTGAACAAACATTTTTCTGCCTCATTTCCCTATAAATTTTAGCTCTATTTCAGCAGCATCTTGCGTTTCAATGGCAATATGCCTTGTTTGGAGTGAATAAAAATAAATTTAAGAAGTTTTTTATTTTTCAATGTATAATTTGTTCTCCTAGTTTTATATAACTTAAATCTACTAAAAGATTATCAGATCATTATTTTGTTGCTTTTTCTGTTTATTTTATTTTTTTAAAGGTCTTCAATTAAAATGGGACGTAGCCATGTTTAGCAATGAAAATAAAACCTTTTCAAGCTTACACATGGTAGACTAATGAAAATGCAATTTCAAACTTAAGCACAACAGATTAGTGAAACTTTAATCTCAAAGTATGACAGATCAACAAAAACACTATTTCAAACAGTCTGACAAGACGGACAGAACCTCTTATAGGTGTTTTTGGACACCTTTAGAATAAGATGTCAGTTTAATTGGCATGTTTACTGAAATGCTACTTCAATCTGAAGGCTGACCAGACTAAACTTTTCGTAGATTCAGAGATGCATCTTAAAAGAAAAGGTGCTAATGCAGAGTGATCCGCGTTATTTTTTAAATCGTATTTCCAAGTTTAATTAAAGTTTTTTGTTTTTTTTTATTCAATTGTAAGGTTAAAGTACAGAATAGGTACAAAACACCCCCCTCCCCATGTTAAGAATGGCTTTTTAAATAATGTTATTTCAGCACGGATCACTCTCTGCATGAGTACCAAAAAAAAAAAGAAATAAAGCATATATTCCTCACAAGCCACCTTCAGCTATGAAGATGGAAAACCAAAATAATGATCCAGATTTGATCACGATATGGAGGGTTCAAATTATCCCTTGGAAAGAATCTCCAACAGCAATGGTGGGGAATCAACTGTAAAATTTTCTGCCTCCCTATTTCAAAGATTGGAAGTAAGATGAAAAATATCTGAATTGGACACCTTTGAAAATGTCCGCCTTTGACTCCTCATGTCAAACATTATTCTAATTTATTTCTCTAAGAAATATAACCTTTTAGACCTGTTTCCTAAAGTCACTTTTGTTCAGTTGCACATATGAATAAATTTAGATATTTTAAAATAAACACGCATTTCTGTTCCAAGAAGTAATTTTCAAAAGACAAGTTTCATTTTTAGTAGATTTTTTGGTAAAAGAGCGTTTTCTTGAAATTCTTAATGTTCATGCAAACTTAGGAGTTGGACTTTTTGAAAGATGATTTCAAGTCTAATTTTATATTGATATATTGATATATATATCACAGCAAATCATTAATTTTTATCAGTTTTTTTGTTTTGTTTTTTTTAATTTTTCTTATTTATATATATAAAAGACAATGTGTGTTAGTGTGTGCATTTTTTGTGTATGCCCTGCAAAGGCTTTTTTACGGGGCGCACTCGGTGGAGATCACTCATTCTTAAAACTTTTTATATACAGTCTAAATTATAATATTTACGAGTTACGAAGGGAGGTCATGTCTATCTTTAATTTGGCCGACTTTTACACGCTATTTTCGAGATTTTTTTCACTCAACGCGTATTTGTTTTGCTTTTCAGTATAAAAAAGCAAAACTGAATTCATAGCAACAAGTCCCTGCCACGAGTGTCTGGGGCATCCAGAAAAGCAATAAAGTTTGATCAATGCGGGGGAAACCACTTATATGAGACAATTGCTATTCATTAGGACATTAGGGAGCTGGTTTCACTTGGGGATACAAACAGCCAAAGTTGGAAAGAAAACAAAAAAAAATGCCTTGCAGCAAAACTTAACTGCGGTATATATTTGACCTCATTACCATTAAATTTGTGCACCTGTCAATTAAGTTTTATTAAATTAATACACGTTTCTGTTACTCTGCCGTCATGGGCAAGCAGGTAACATGTTAGGATTTTTTTCCACCATCACCTCAAGGTTCCGGGTTCGATCCTACCTACCTACCAAAACTTTTTTTTTTCCTTTTACCACACGGGCGATATCGGGCATGTTAGCTGGATTTTTTTGGGTTTTTTTTTTTTTTTTTTGCTTGTTTGTTTTTGTTTTTCTAATTTTTTTAAAGAAGTTTGACAACATTTTTTTTATAATCTACTTGCACTTCCAACAGACACACCTCCAAACACCCGGGCAACACCGGGCATCCTCGCTAGTATATATATATATATATATATATATATATATATATATATATATATATATGATGAACCTTCAGTCTCAATTTTTTCATTTCATTTTACTTTTATTGAGACTTTAGAGCTCAAAACATTGGTCCTTCTTCATTATTGTAGTGAAATTCGAAAATTGGATTGAAATAGTGAATTTCAAGTAAAACCAATGGTATCTAGTGAACATATCCAAAAATTATGAAAAACGATTAAGTAGAAAATCAATGAAAATAGTTTACAAAAATAATCAGTGAAAATTGAGTTTTGCAAAAAAAAAAAAAAAAAATGGAAACCGCAGAGTTCTAATTGTAACAATAGGGAGTTAAATATTTTCTGAAAACTGAAAATCTTTAGCCAATTTAGCAAAGTTTAATTTTCGCTAATTGTCTTCGACAACTACTTTCTTTAATAATTTATTTTCTATGGCATCGATTTTCATAATTTTTAGATATTTTCATTACTGTGACATGACAATTAAGTAGATACCATTGGTTTCACTTGAAATTCAGTATTTTAATTATTGAATTTCATTACAATAGCAAAGAAGAACCAAAACAATTTCGTGGGTCTTCTTTTTATTTCATTATAAATTAAAAAATTTTTTGAACGTTTTTAAAATCTGAATTTCTTTTTCTTTTTGCAGAACTTTTCCTTCTCATATGGATTTAGATTACAAATCTTATCTTGGTTTGTTAGTGTGTTACGCAAATTCACAGCAACGATGTGGAAAGTGAAGTGGTGCTTTTTTTTTTCTTCTTCTTCTCTACCCCTCCCCATCATCTCCACAAAAGACATTCTCTCCAACTAAAACCAAATAAGGAAAATAGTTGGAAGAACATATCAATTCAAGAACACATTTTTTCTTGTACACAAAAAAAAAAAAAAAAAAAAAAAAAAAATCAGGAAATCTAATAAATTTTAGCTTTTTATTTGTTGGATTTGAAAGCAAAAAGAAAAGGAAAAAAATATTTCTTGTGAAATATTTTGCTTGGAGAATGGAGGGAAAGAAAAGATAGAAAAATGTCCTCGTACGAAATGCGACTGGAAGCAAAAGAAACCCAAAATAATTGACCATTTTATTTGGTCAGCTTCTAGCTCCTATCCGTGTCTATTTTGTGCTAATTTTAGGCTCCACCACAAATGATGATGATGTTATTTGTTGACGGCATTACAAATATCAGTATGAAAACAAATAAAATGCCACAAATATCCGTTAAAGGAAAATTAATCATTAGTTAAAGCTGTTGACTGTTATTAAAAAAATGTCTACAGAGTTTTAGAGAGGGGGGGGGGGCAATGTTTTGTCTTTATTTCTGGTGGTGACCATCATGCTATTGTCTTTACATCCACAATAGATAAAAAAAATAAAAACATATTTTCCTATGCTTTTGTCTACTTTTGTTTTGAAAAATAGTCATGCATTTTTAGGACTTCATTGTGTATACATTTGAAAATGAAAAGTAACGCATTGAAAAAATACGATACACAAAGAGAAATAAATTCATTTACAAAAAATAAAAACACACTTTTCACAGATGGAAGAGAAACCATTAAGAAATTAATAGGGTCATAAAATTAATGACTTTCTCATTAAATTTCTGCTAATTATGCTCTCATTAAGAGGACCACTGCCTATTACACCTGAAGTGCGTGTTGAAAAATAATTTGTGGCCTTCCATTTTTAAATATATTTTGCTGTTTTAGATCCAAAATAATTTCTACCTCTCTCTTTTTCTCTGTCTGTGTCTCTCTCTCTCTCTCTCTCTCTCTATATATATATATATATATATATATATATATATATATATATAATCTCTTTCTATTTCTCTCTCTCTTTCTTTCTATTAAGTTTAAAATGAAAATGTCAAGTATCATGGTGCAGTTGTGCTTTAAACAGAAACATTCATTTCAAATTGCCCTTGTCATATCAAAGAACCTACTGTTGATTTTTAGATGCCTGGCTATAAGCTTGTGTAGTAATAAAACTTCTCAAATGCACTCATGATGTTAGGCTGTATAAGGTGTTAACTTTGGTCAAAATCGTCTGTTCCTTTTTTTATTGGATTATTTGGATTATCGATACTTATCAAAGACATTCCAATACAAAATATATTTAAAAACACTGCCAGATACATAAAGTACATTTGTGTGAAATTTCATAAAAATCGGCCCAACCATTTCAGAGTCCAAAGTGGACAAACTCACACATGCACAAAGTTCCATTTATATAATATAATATATACGCAGGCAGCAAAAAGAAATACTGCACTTGTAATTTTTTCAAAAACTGCAAATTTAAGCTAAATTTAATGTAACTGTTAAAACAAATTTGTTAAAACTTATTTGATTGGCCTTTTATTCTTCTATAATTTTACCCAATCATATTTGACTTTTAATTGAAATATTCTAGTGATCACATCAATTTAAAAAAATAACTTCCAAATGAGGAGGCAAAAAGAAAGTCCGCACAATGGAAAATTGTTTAAATGTATCTTGAGGACATTAATGCAACACAAATACAACAGGAACACACTGAGAACTAGTTAATATTTAGTAGCATAATCCTTCTGCAATTTGACAGCCTGCAATCTTTTGGGAATTCCTTGAATTAGACTGCAGCAATACTCCGGGGAAAGGGCATCCCACTTTTCTTTAATTTTTGTCCAAAGTTCTTCCAAATTTGAAATTTTATCATTACGTAGTTGTTGCTTGATGTAATGCCATATGTTTTCGATAGGATTGAGGTCTGGAGATTGTGATGGCCAATCCAAACACGGAATATCATGCTCTTCCAGGAACCTCTTGACATTGCCAACTGTGTGAATGGGAGCATTATCCTGCATGAAGATGGGATTATCATCCAAATTCCGACCAAAGTAGGGTAGAAAATGCTCAGTCAACATATCAATGTACTTGGTCGAATTAATTCGACCTTGCAAGCGAACTATAGACCATTGGTAATAATAATGCCTCACACAAAAACTAAACTTCCACCAACCTTGCAGTATTGAAACTGAGCACCTAGGATTAAATTCGTCGTCTTTCCTCTGATGGACATACTGCCTACCATCACTGCCTAGTCTATTGAACTTGTTTTCGTCGCTAAAAAGCACTTTTAACCAATATGAAGAGTCATGATCTTCATTGCATCTGACGAAGTCCAGACGGCGTTTTCTGTTCTTTACAGAAATCATTGTCTTGCATCTTGCAACATATCCTCGCAAATTACATTCCTTTAATCTATTCTTGACAGTAGAACAAGAGCACTTTTTAACAAGATTGCACTGTTATCGGATTTGGGGAGCCGTTTCAAATCTGTTTCTTGGTCTGCGGATCTTGATAGAATTGTCTTCCCTGTTAGAAGTAATTCTAGTACAACCAGATTTAGGGGCATCACGAACACTGTCAGTGTTTTGGTGCTTTTGCACAGTCTTTCGTACTATTTTCTCATCACATTTCAATCTGCAGCCGATTTCTCGATTGGATAAACCAGGAAGGTGGAGATTAATGAGCTCCTGACTATCACTAAGAGAAAGTTGTGGCATATTGACTAAATGTTACATTGTATAACCTGGAACAACAACAATTACGATTAGAGATGCTTTGTTGCCTGTTGGTGGATATTTAAAACTGATTTAGGGGCGATAATTTAAGCTGGTTTTGAGTGATTTTGTTACTGCGGACTTTCTTTTTTGCCTCCTCAATTTGAAGTTATTTTTTTACATTGACGTGAACACTAGAATATTTCAATTAAAAGTCAAATATGAGCAGGTAAAATTCTAGAGGAATAAAAGGCAAATCAAATGAGGTATAGTTTGTTTAAACAGTTACATTAAATTTAGCTTAAATTTGCAGTTTTTGAAAAAATTACAAGTGCGGACTTTCTATTTGCCGGCACTATATATATATATATATATATGAACAAGTAGTTAATAAAACATGTTAAAAACACTCACTGAAAAAAGTTTAAAACATTTAATTTTAGAATTATATATATTGGTTGGTTGCATTCCAGTGACCATAGGAAACCAATTCATAATCATTTTATTTTTTTTGTTTGTTTTTTTTTTTCCATGTTTTATTTCATTAAATGTCTATATTTTCTTCTATAGTCTTTGCATGTTTTGCAACCCATAATAAAAACCATTGTATTTAGTCTATTTGGCTGCTCTTTAGCGACTATCAAATATCAGTGAAAACAAATGCAGTGTTCTAAAACAAAATAAAAAGTTTGACTCTGTGGAAGGCAGACTGTTGCTTAGAGAAGATGAGGAAATTAATTAATCTCCTGATGAACACAATCTTGACTGTAGATGTCACCTCAGCATGTAGCGGGTCAATGGTGTCACACATACACACCAAGAGTGCAACTAATATTTACGGAAAATATCTGTCTGTGTTTCCCTTTAGAGTTGTTTTATTTTATTATTTTCATACGTATGAACCTGTGCGAGATGATGACACTATCAGCAGAGAAGATATAGGAGAAGACCAGCGTTAGGGTTTGCTGAGTGGGGTCCATGTGGCTATCACAGCTTTCCTATTTACTTGCCTCACTCACAAGGGAAGTTTGAGAGAAAAACGCAATTCTTTCAAAAGAGGCAATTCAGATAAAATTAAAAAATTGCCTTAGTACCTATTCTTCAATCCTAGCCCAAAGGCTGGCCAGCAGTACTTTACCAAACGTAGACTCGTTTGATGACATCAAATGGCAATATATAAAAAAAGCAAGTCATTCAAAACACGTTGACATTTATAAGCTTTAAGTATGCATTTTTTATTTTATATTATTGAAGTTTTAATAGTTTAGTTTAACTTTTATTGCGCAAGTAGAGATTAAATTTATTTTAATTACTAGCAGGCCGCTCAGTCATAAAATATGCTTAAATATGATATTTTAATTAATGCAGATTTCGTATTTATTATTAGACTAGTAGGACCTGTGAAAATTCCACCGGGGATTCATTCATATGTAATATATTGATGTTGGCATTCTGTAGATTGCCAATGTAAATGGAGACGCTCTGATATTATTGTAGCTATTTTGTTAAAACTGCAAAAGTATTTATCTGAGCTAGCATGAACACCTGGCGAAGTCTAGTCGTAAAGTATGCTTAAATATATTTTAATTCTTGCAGATTTTGTATATATTATTATAGAGTTAATGTTCTATCGATTTTTAATATATTATAAAGTTGCGATTTCAAAAATAAAAAAAATATATCCATATGACTTGGGTGCATCAGCTTGAATCGAAACTGAAATAAAAACTTACGAAAAAAAATGAAAAAATATGTATATATAACTTGAGTTCCTTCAACCATTACCAAAACTTATGAAGAATTCTTGATAAAATTATTTCAAAAAAAAAAAAATATATAGATGACTTAAGTGCCATCAGATTTAATCGAAACCAAAACTTATGAAGAATTCTTGGTAAAATTATTTGTGACAAGCAATGGAAGTACATAATTAAACCTGGATGTAACACAGAAAATAACACCTGCTATCCTATTATGTAGATTATATTGGACTCCATATATAGTAATGATTTAAAGTTTTAAAAAAATGATCCGTGCGTCACCACTGAGAATTGAAACCAAAACGTTTAGCTTATGATTTACTTTTTCCTTTGATGTTAATACATGAGCTGTGAAAACATGTTTGCTGCAAGGCTAAAAATTAAAACATGAACTGATAGCTATTACGTTATGCATGCATATTCATAATGCTGTCGTTTGACCTTCACCTGGCAAACTCAGTTTTTTAAAATTTCACACATTTGCATCAATTTTCCCCGGCTAAAACCCAAATATAAAGTTTTTCATTGGGTTCAAATACCCCATATATATGAAGTTTCATATCTGTAGACCACAAACTAACAGGCGCTTGGTAGGCAAAATTTTTTAAACAAATATATATACGCATACATGTATATATATGAGGTTTGTGTTTATAACTTTTTTATGCAAATATTATGTAAGTATAAATCATGTAGAATATCTGTATGAATATAATTACACATAGTTAAATAAAGATAATCATGCCATAAGAAAATCGAAAAAAAAAACTTTGATTAAAATGAATGCTTAAAAGAATATGCAAATTAGCTAGATCTTTTGCAGATGAATGCAATTCCATGTCCCCCTATATATCACAAAGTTGTATTTTCTTTTTAAATAAATAGAAAAAAGGGTTTTTAATATGAATATCAATATACAAAAACCTCAAATTTAGACGAGTAAAGATGGATTAATTAAATCTCCATCTTATTTTTAAAAAAGAGGACAGTAAAAAAAAAATTAACTCAAGGGAATTTACTCTTCATTTCCTCACTGAATTATCTCCCTTTCTTGGTTGTAGTGTGAATAAATGGTCTTTTTTTCATCTGTGTGTGAAGGGAGTGGGTCCAGATCTTCACAAAGGGGCACTAGTAAAGAACAAAAAATTAAAATTACCTCTGTCGAATAGGATTTCTCTAACCCAAACTAAGAACAGAACAAATACTACACTTTGACCCTACTCCCAAGATCATATGAAAAAATGTCTTGTTTGAAATCAAATTGTGTTCTATGCATTTTGATGATGTCGGTTCAACTGATGAATACATCAGCATGTGTGGTTGAAACCACCACTAGATTTGGGAAATTTACATGGAAAGTCATGTGATCTGACTTTATGTTCAAGAAACTTGACAGAAAGGTAAATCAGAATGATTGTGGTGAAAGAATGCGCAAATATAAACTGTTTGGATTGAAAACAAAACGGGTTGCGTTGTTATTTTTATTACAGAGAAACGAGTAGATAGAATGATTGAAGCTAATCATGTAAGTGATCAAATCAAATTTTTTACAACTATATCTGTTTATGCACCAGAATGTGGTTTCGGTGAAGATATGGAGAATGAGTTTTGTGACAGATTTATTACAGTAAAGTTGGTGAGAAGTACTTGCTCTGTCTGGAGATTCGATTGGTCATGTTGAAAAGGCTTCTGGGTGTTCCTGGAGGAAATGGATATAATGTAAAAGTACATAATGAAAAAGAATCTTAAAATTTGGTCTCGCCTTGGATATGTCCGTTGATTTTTGTGATACTGTTGTGGTCCAGGAGGTCATTCAATGTTGTATTCTATGAAAGTCGCATACGTTCTAACTAGCTGCTCTGTCAATCATAGTGAAGATCTGCCGATTTCTAATGTTGATACAGTTCTGTCAGGAATTTGGGTAAGAGATCCGTTCCATTGGCAACCTCAAAACAAGAAAAACTGACCACCAGCAAATATTTGAAACATAGATATGCAACAATAATGAAAAAAAGTTGTTTCTTAATTTTTGAGATGTGCATCGATAATTTGGATTATTCTGACTACTATTTTCATCTTGACTGTTACTTGTACAACGTTTTTAGCCAATTTAATCTCCGACCATCTTGAGGTGTATCCTGTTGAACTTGGGAAATCTGTACAGAATTTCAAATGAACTCTTTATTTTACCCAAAGGAGTAGCAATCTCTCATTCCATCAGCCGTACTTAAGACTTCTACACCATCACAGTTGACAAAATAAGAGCATCCTACCCTTATGAATTAAATAAAAGCCTCCATTCGGAATTCCAAGCAGATTTCTGAGTTTGACAAAGATTCCCGAGTTCGACAAGGTACACCTGAAAAAGGTCAGAAGTTACATAAGCTGAAACATTGTGAAAATAACATTCAAAATGAGAATGGTGATTTGAATAATCCAAATACAAGGATAAGTTATGCTTTCCTTATTGAAGTATCTGAGTTGTGATGAGAAAAATGTTTTCTTCAGTTTTTGTCCCTTAGAGGAGGTTGAATATGGAAAAGAATTAATCTTTCAAACTTCTGTCTTTAATTAGTCACCATTTGTTTTGTTTTTTTGTTTTTCCTCAGCCTATTTCACTGAGCTGATCGATGTTCCTTGGGCAAATTCTCCAAGCTTCAGTTCTTTTATTGGGAAATTTTAATTATTTTATTTATTTTTAATGGAAATCGCTCCAGACAAGGCATGAAGCCACTTGATTTAAGGAACTAACAAAAAGACAGATGCCTATTAACCTTAGTCTTGAAAAGATCAAATCTATAGATAGAAGGAAAATAGCCAACAAGGAGAAAGCCTGCAGTTCTTTAAAAGAAGCTTCTGGAATAGGAAGCTGTATTAGAATGAGTTATCAAAACAGCAAATTGATGGAGAACACTTGAACAATGAGTTAAACGACCTGGAACAGAAGAAGCAGGAAATAGATAAGACAATTCTGAAAGACACATGCCATAATAGTCTTTATAGAAAAGATTGAGACTAACAACATCACGTCTGTGAGAGATAGGTTCCAAAGAAGAATTATAAGGCGGGTTGTAATTTACTAACGAATTGCAATTCTTGTTACATTTTTCGGCTTGTTTTCAATTGGTTAAACAATTACAACTTTATTTTATCAAAAAAGGTGAGCTTTAATTATGAGTCTCTAATATGAAACTGGGCTCATTTAATTTTTTGGTGCTTCTACACTATTGGGACGAGATTTTGTAGTTGATAAATGGAGTTTTTCAGATAAAAAAACAATGTTTTTTTTTTTTGTTTTTTGCAATTCTAATAAGTTACAATGGTAGCTTCCAAATTATGCAGTCAGAATTATCTGAATATTACTTAATTATTTAAAAAAAAAAAAAAAAAAAAACTTTAATTATGGTAGCAGATGAAAATTTGCCGCCATCTTGTTTAAATCGAAAGGGAAAATTGAACTCTCCTGTATCTTGCGATCGTTTTTCATCAAATTTTACTTATTTTCTTTAATAAATAATTTTCTACCTTATCGGTTTTCATAATTTTTGGATATAATCATCTTCAAAATTCGAGGAATATGTAGATACTGTTGTTTTCATGTGAAAATCAGTATTACGATTTCTGAAATTTTGTCCCAATAGTGTAGAAGCGCCTTTTCACTACTTGGACGTAAGGTGCTACTAATTGGGACCATGTTTAGGGGAGATGTGCAAGATGTTGGTTTATTTTACATTTAAACTTCTGCATGTCAGTACAGTTAAGGAAACATAAGCAGGAAGGGAATTTCAAAGTTTATCTGTCCAAGGAAATAAAGTATTAAAGTAGAAGGCTTTCCAGCATTTAGGAGCTTATACAGTGAAGAGGTGTAATTTTGTTGTTTAGTGGGTTTGTTAGGAGTATGCACATCGAGAGGGTCCAAGTGCAATGAGTTCATCAAATACTTGAAAACAGACAGAGATGTAACATTGCTGTGATGGGACAGGGATTAGAGCTTAGTTGACAGTGCAGGACCTATTAGATTGGAGACTTTTTTGGGATCCTGTCCAAGAGGGAGATGCTAGCGATAGATGCACCAACCGATATGTGGCAACAATACTCCATGTATGTAGGTCTTGTTGAGGTACAAGATACTCTCAGATGTAAGTAGTCTTCTAGTACGATAAAGGAAATCTACCTTCTTTGCAGCAGCCTTTGCAATGTCTTCAATGTATTTTTCCAGTCCATATTGCCTGTGAATATTAAGCCGGGAGGGTTTAAAGGAAGAACTCTCAGGTAAGTTCTTATTAGTCATGGTTATAGGTGATTAGAAAGGCTTCTTATGATTATTAAAGAATTAACATGCCTTAATATCAGTTGACAGTTATTTGTTTTCATCAGATATGGAAAGTGAATTCTTGCGACTTTTTAAAATTCTACAACATATAACTGTTTTGTCATAAAAATTATTTCCTGATTGTTACGACTTAACCTTTCTTAAATCATAACTAAAATTTACCACGAAAATTAAATCTTTGACAAATCTGTTCAAATCAGCTAGCAGGACCTGTGGAAATTCCACAGCAGACTCTTTCATATGTAATATATTGATGCTGACATTCCGTGGGTGTTTGGCATAAATGGAGACGCCTTGATATTATTGTAACTCTTTTGTTAAAACTGCAAAAGTATTTATCTAAGTTAGCAGGGACACCCAGCTTAGCCCGGTTGAAAAATACACTTAAATATATTTTAATTTATGCAAATTTCGTATATATTATTATAGAGTCAATTTTCTATCGATTCTTATCTCTTCTCTTCTTCTCTATCTTCTATTCTATCTTCTATATAAATAAAATGAACTCATTTTTCCCCTCCAACTTTGACTTTAATAGGATTAAAAATCATGACATTGCATGCAAATGTAATGCGTACAGACTGTAGCACATTATCTAAGGTATGCTATAGGCCTATTACCTCTACAGTTCCTCGACAATGGTATATTCCTATATTTTTTCCAATGAGTCCACTGCCAAAATCGCTTAGATTCAATGGAAGTTGCATCATCTTTTCTCTCTATTAGATTCCTCCTTTCCCCTCTCCCCATTTACATAGTAGCGGATGTGTTCACAAGGAACAATACGAGGAAACACCGGTTTGGAATCATACAAGGTTACTTATGCGTTTTTTTTTTTTTTTTTTCCCCCTGATTTATGCTATCTGTTTTTTCCACAATAATAAAATAGAAATAAATTTTTTTTTTTTTTTTTTTTAAACACGAAAACGCGACTACTGTTATTGTTTTCTATTTGCTTTTTTTCATTAGTGTAAGACGCAATCTGCGAGATTAACCGGATTTTACTTCCGGTTTTAACGACTCTAACCATGAAATCTTACTATGACTTATTTATCAATACTTTCAACTCAACATTTATTTTTTACAAAGATTACAACAACGATATCGTGAATTCACTTGCATTACACTTAAATTTAAATTAAAACAAATAAATTCATTCAGAATTCGAGAAAACAAAAACATTCATTTCGAATTCGAGTGTGATGTGATTACTGAAACTAAACCAAAACAAACTTCATTGCAGAATTGATATTTGACCTAATTCACTTTTTAGTTAATTCATCATGTTTTTTATTTTATTTATTTATTTTTATTTATTTATTTATTTATTTTTTTTTTTTTTTTTTTTTTTTTTTTTTTTTTTTTTTTTTTGGCGTTTTTGCTTCAATGATTCCAGTTTGACCCCACCCCCAACTTTTTTGGGATTTTTCAAACACACGGGCACCGCTGGACCGTTCGTATTACATCACGTTCATTTTTATTTTTTTTTTTTTTATTTTTTTTTTTTTTATTTTTTTTTTTTTTTTTTTTTTTTTTTTTACACTATTTTTTTTTTTTTTAATAGTTTTAACATTGTTTGTTTTTTATAATATTTAAACAGGGTTATGACTTCGCTTTGTTTTCATTTTACCCCCTCCCCCAACCACACACGCATCTAAAAACCCGGGCAACGCCGGGTACCCCCTGCTAGTACATTATAAAGGTGTGATTTCAAAAATATATCCATATGACTTGGGTGCATCAGCTGGAATCGAACAGGAGTCGGAAGGAATCGGAGGTTTTAGTCAGTCGGATTTCTAAAAGTACAAGGAGTCGGAGTCAGAATTTTTTATCCGACACCGACTCGTTAAGTCAAATGAATTTATTTTTTTACATGGTTTTCCTGTTTGGTTTTACCAGTTTTTTTACATTTTCTAACCATACAAGGCACATTGCCACTTTGATGTAGGGGGCTACTATCAGGGACCTAAGTTTTAGGGGTACTATGTAGGGAGTTTAGCAGCAAGATGTCTGTTTACATTACACTTGAACTTCTGCATGTCAGTACTGTTGGGGAGCAGGAAACTGGAAGAGAATTCCAAAGTCTATCAGTTCTGGGGATGAGATATTAGAGTAGAAGTTTTTCTTACACCTGGTGATCTCTACTGTGTAGGGGTGGGGCTTTGCTGCTTGTCAGGTTTGTCGGGGGTATTTTCATTGAGGGGGGTACAAGAGCTTGTAGTTCATCAGAGCATCCAGCATAAAAATACTTGTAAAACAAGCAGAGAGATGCGACATTTCGTCGATGCGACAGGGGCTGAAGCTTAGATAACAGTTCAGGATCTATCGGGTTGGCGACTCTCTTTTGAACACTGTCCAGGAGCGAGAGACTAGTAACAGCCCAAATGTGACAGCAGTACTCAATACATAGGCGAATGTTGGCCTTATAGAGGTACAAGATACTTTCAGGAGTAAGTAACTTTCTAGCAGCAGCCTTGGCAATGATCTCAATGTATTTATTCCAACTCATGTTCCATGTGAACGTTAAGCTGATGAGTTTGAACAAAGTACTTTCAGGTATGATATCTTTAGCCATAGCTATTTGTGGTTGGTAAGGTTTCATGTAATTATTAAAGATAACGAGCTTTGTCTTGGCAGCTTTGAATGTTATCATCCATTTCTGACCTGATTCCACTACAGACTAAAGGTCTTCCTCTAGGATTTTTGCTATTGCCTTAGATATGTGCTCATTAGTTTTTCCCACATGCCTGCTATAGAGCGTGGTGTCATCAGCAAATATACCCATGTCAGAGACAATTTTATCAGGTAAAGATCGATCCCTGAGGTACACCTGCATTTATATCATATTGTTTGGACGTATGCCCATCAAGGACAACCTGAATTCTTCTCTCATTTAAGGATTTAATTATGTTAAGCATTCGTCCAGTAATACCATAGATTTTATTTTCATGAGATCATCGTGCCATTACCCTGTCAAAAGCCTTAGATATATATAGGGCTACCGCCCTCCCCTCCCGTGCCTTATCCAGTGCTTGGTATATAAGTTCAGAAATTACAGTTAGAATATCTGTAGTAGAACAGGCTTGCCTAAATCCATATTGATGGTCAAACAGAAGTGTAGGAGCTGTATGGTGGTGGACTAGAGCTTGATTAATTAAAGACTCAAATGTTTTGGTGAAAAGCGGGAGGAGTTTAATTGGGCAATAATTTAATGGGTCGGTTCATTCGCCAGAGATTTTGTAAGCTGGTAACATAGAAGTAATATTCCAGCTGTCAGGAAAGCAAGATTCGTTAAGATATTTCTTAAAGAGTTTAGAGAGAACTGGAGTAAACTCAGCCGAGCATTTTTTTTTAATAGCACAGCCAGGATGAGATCAGGTCCAAGTGCTTTTGAGGTATCTAGTTTTTTTTTTAATGATATCTTGTATTCGAGAAGGGTTGATTTTCAGATCATCTGGTGTGGTTTCTGTCCAGATTAAAATCAGGGAGGGAATGGTTTGCTGAGTCCAAGGTAGAGTTTGGGAGAAAATAACGGGCAAACATTTTAGTTTTCTCAGTTGCTGTACAAACAACCTCATGATTGTTGGATGGGGGGGGGGGAATTATTGATTGCCCATTATTTATTACACTATTGTAGATTTTCCAGAAATCATGAGTTCCTAATTTCTGCGCTTCAATGCGTTTCCTGGTGGTTTCAGTAGATTCACACTTAGCTGTTGCTACTTCTTTCTTACAATTACTTCTAGCTTCTATATACTTTGTCTATTTGTACAGGACTTATGCTGGATAAATCTACGGTATGCATGTTGCCTCTGAGCAATGGCAGCTGTGCAAGTAGAAGTAAACCATTGGGGAGAGTGGGGTTTGCTATAAAACTTCCGTGTAGGAACATGTGCTTCAATTGTTGGTTTGAACGATTCAGTAGTCTCATTTGTGCACTATTCTGCAGGAAGAGAAAAGATATTTCCCCATGGGGCGTCTCTGATGCGATACCTAACGGCGTCCCAGTCAGCCTTATTTTAGTATGTTATCATTTTGAGCAATGGCTCTTCAACTTGGAGTCGAGAGTTTAGAGTGATTCTATCATTATCACAACATGATCAGCATTCCTAAGTGGGCAATCAGCATTTGTTACACAATCCTCAGGATCTCTTGTCAGAAATAGATCCAGAAGTGAGGCTTGCTGGTCCTGGTGATCTGGGAGATGGGTCGGGAATGTTACTGTTTGTGTCAAGGAAGTGGATGTAGCAAAGTTATGGCTGATGCTACTAGCTGTGTTAGTTTAGTTAAAGAAGCCAAGCAAATTTCTGTGGTGGCCGTTAAAATCACCAAATACATGTATTTGGGTGCTAGTGTCAGGAGAGAGTGCTATATCTTTGCTGTAAGAGACATGATTGATTATAGTACAGTCCTGGCTGGATGGAGAACAATAAAAAAAAATACAAGTAGCTAAAGCTATGTTGTAAATTTAGTTTAAAGCACATGAAGGCTTGGTCACCTGATTCTAGTTTAGATTCCCTAGACATGAGGAGAGCGTTACAAATATAGACTCCAAGTCCGTTTCTGTTAAAGTCCTTATGACAAAGTGGAAGATAACCAGACATGTTAAAGATGTTAGAGGGGATGGGGAGTGCAAGTTAGTTTCACTTAGTGCTAAAATATCTGGGGAGTTTGCTAGAAGAAATGATTCTACATCATCTAAGTTAGTTCTAAGTCTTCGAATATGTGTAAATGCAAGCCTCAAGGGAGAAAGTGTGAGTGTGTGTCTGGTTAAAACTTTTTTGGATTGAGCTGTCATTTCATTCTATTTAGTAGTTTCAGATCTAGGGTGAGGTGCTAGGCAAAACGGATGTGCATAGCCAACATCATGCAACACGAGTAGATCATCCACAGGAATGTGGTCTCGGGAATGCCCACCAGAGATGAGTGCAGGGTGCCTTTCCATGTGTGAAATGGCACTACATATATTCGGATATTACACAACTAATGATAGAAGAGCTGCTCTAAGTTAGGGCTCCTGCACTGTCAGTTGGAAACAGCAACTGTCAAACTGGTACACTCAAACCTGTCCGACGGGAGTGGTTCAGATCAATTAGCATATATGGTAAATAAGCACTTCCAAGATGCCCAGATATAGGGGAATAGAATAAGTCAAATGTGGGCGACGGCATTCATTGCCCTAGTCAGGAAACAAGGCTAAGCACTGGGCGTTTCTAATGAGTCCTTGTGGCCACATCCCTGCTCCTGGCTAATAGGCAAAAAGGGGTATGGAGTATAGATAGGCAGAGTCTATCTACTACTTAAGCAGTTTAGGTTTGCAAACTGGTGATTTGATCAAATCACCAGCTCTATGGAGGTTGTTGTCCAGGAATGAGGAGGCCTCCCTCCTCTGTTTGGTGCCAAGGCGTATGAGGTCAATGGCACAAGTTTACAAATCTGAGTTTTCCTCATGCTAGATGGATGACCTAACCAGATCTACTGGTCCATCAGCACTGAGAGGGTTTTCCCTGCACCTGGTTTCAAAGCCAGGTATTTCTATGCTCTCGCTTGGATAGTTAAGATCGATGGAGTTAGTATCAAAGAATTAGTATCCGCTTTGTAGTTACACTCTTCAGAATAGGATTAAGATTGGTTACGTTTTTAAAGGAGGTATGTATGAATATGGAGTGTAGATTAAAGGTGAATATCTACTAGGGTTAAGAAAAGATTAAATATGGTTTGTGGATTAGTGACTAATTGGAAAATTATAGTATAAGAGTTAGGGTACGTTTGGAAATGTGCTTTAGGTGTTAGTTTCATCATCAGTACTTTATCCCATCTAATGAAAGAAAGATATAATTGCTAGTTAATATAGATCACTTATAATCTGGGCACAAACTGTGGCTATTAGTTATCTATTTTATAGATATTCTATAGAGTATAAATATAGGTTAAGCTAATGTATCTCTTAGCAATAGAAATCTATAGATATTTAGTATTTATCGAGTTTGAAAAGGTCAGCCTACTAAAGTTCAGGACCGGAAGATAACCTCTCCTCCCAAGGTACGTGGAAAGTATGTGATTTTATATCAGCTTGGGAAGAAGAGCAATTGTTTTTTGTCCAGTTGAAACAGGAGAGATGATATAACTTACAAGAATACAGCATTAATATACAATATGAATATACAGGGATTTTCGGAGGATTTAAGAGTATAAGGATTTTTAATGTTTATCATGCAAAACAGGCAGGAAGGAGTCTTGGAGGCAAAGCATTATCCCTTTAAAGCAGACATTTAGAAATAACATTTGTGCCAGTTATTTTAGTAACATACATCAGTATCAATATACACGTGGCCAGTATAGGCCTTACATTTAAACATTACACTTAGTCACAGAATGAGAAATTATGATTTCCAAAAAGAGGGAAGCAGTATAAGTAAATAAAAGCAGGAAAACAGGTTTGGTGAATAAGCAATAACTTAACTGCTTCCTAAGCAGTGGTTTGCACAATTTAGCAGTTTTTGTATGATTTTGCTTTTATTTTTGAAGATATCTCATATTTTGTACTGTAATGCTTTTACTTCAAGATATTTTGGTCCGTCGGATCACTGCAAATCCTGTCTGGACAGCTGTTTTCATTTTGGTTGTAACGTCACACAGGATCAATGAAAATTCTGTCTTTGAATAGGATCACTATGGATTACATTGGATAACAATCAGATTGTAATCTGAAAGTCATCCAGTTACTGAATCAAATGGAATTTGGCAATTGAATTAGTCTGGATCGATCCGGAATTACAATCTTATCTCCCACACTCAAAAATATAATGGGCATAAATCAATAAGAAGCAACCAATGGTACTATAGACCTTTATAGCTTTTTCCTTTTTTTACGTAGGAGTCACCACTTACCAAGGCCAAAAGTCACTCGAGGATAATGGTTAATGAGTGTACAGAAGTCAATGTCAAAATATCCTAGTAATCGTTAGTAGTGGTAATTTGGTTAATTGGATTACTTAAGGGGGGGGGGTTCATCAAGAATTTTTTTTATGTTGGACTTAAATATGATCAACTTGTAGTCAGTTGGAAAGCAGGCAAATGGAAGAGAGTTCCATAGGCGTGCAGTTCTAAGGAAGAAGCTTTGTTCATGTAATCTACGTTTAGGATTAGGCACAGAAAAAGAGTGGGGGAAATCATTGATAGTGGTTTCAGGTAGATGAGTGTTTTTCATGAAAGTTTGACGAAGGGGGACCATAGATTGGAGCTCAAACAGCCACTTGCCATGAAAATTGTGATAGAGTAAAGACAGGCTCGTAACGTCTCCTCTGTAGAAAAGAGGTTGCACCCCCACCAGGTTACGAAGTCTATTTTGAACTTTGTCGAAGCATGATTAGTGTTTTCCAGCACTCCTGCCCAGATGTGGCAACAGTACTCCATCTGTGGATGTACCTGACTCTTACTTAGGTAGAGAATTGCATCATAATAACCTGACTCTTACTTAGGTAGGGAATTGCATCGTCATAATGTTGCATCTCTGTGAATGTTTTAATGGAATGTGTTCTGATGAACTCGTTGCACTTGTACCCTGTACATATCCCCGACAAACCCGCTTAGCAATAAGATTTCACTCTTTCACTGTTGAGGTCCCTAGATGCAAAAAAGGTTTCTATTCTAATAGTCTCTTCTCTTGAACAGCTAGACTTTGGAATTCCCTTCCTGCTACCTGCTTTCCTGGTCGTACTGATATTCAGAAGTTTAAATGTAACATAACCCGACATCTTGCTAATCTTTCCTAGACATGGTCCCAAAAAGTAGCATTTTTCGTCCAAGTGGTGATATGCCTTGTTAGGAGTTAACGTGAGTAAAATAAATAAAGCTGGTTGAGTGTAGTTTGATTATATTTATCATAAAAGTGAATATTAAATGTAAAAAATGGTATACATGAAAAGTAATTATAAAATGCTGAATAAGTGTGGGAGGCTGGGATATGGATCTGCAGAATAGATTTCCACATAGGGGTCAAGGAATCAAAGTCGGAGTCGGCATTCTAGGAATTCAATGAGTTGGAGTCGGACTTTCACCATCTGACTCTGCAACTTTGGAATCGAAACCGAAACTCAAACTTATGAAGAACAAAAAAAAAAATTATATATATATATAATTTTGGCGCCATCAGCTAAAATCAAAACCAAAACTTATCAAGAATTCTTGGTAAAATTATTTATAAAAAAAATAGATGACTTCAGTGCCATCAGCTATAATCAGAATCGAAACCCAAACTTGTGAAGTCCATAGTATCACATGCTAACATTCAAATCTTTTCATTTGTGTTAGAAAATAACCTAATTACACTCCCATTATTTTTAATGTTGGAGGATGAGTCTCTTTGCTGCTTTGATTGCTTGGAGACTGGGTAGAGCATATCAGTCAAGAATCTGTTCTTGACAATCAGCCCGACTGGTGCAGGGCTAGGAGCTGGCCAAGTTCCTGTCAAACTGAGGTACACCACCTGGGTATTACCAAGGAGGTTCACTTTCTTAGGTCTTGCCACCCAGATTTCAGGGGGGAGGACAAGTTTATCGCTTGCTGCCTGAGGAATACTGGAGAATGCCGATGGGGATGCCCAGGCAGTTTTTGCTAGGCCAAAGTGCCCCTTCTTTAAAGGCGCTGGCTGTTTTTTGTTTTGTTTTTATTATGGAAATTGCTCCAGATAAGTCATAAAACCACTTGATGTAAGAAACTTAAAAAAATAATACAACTTCAGGGAGATCCAAAAATAGCGAATGATAAGTGCTAGATGGATAGATTAGAAAACAGAAATTCTTCTCTCTTTGTCAAAAACTTCACTCATAGAATATGAGCATTAAAGGACAAAATAAGGGAAATGAAAGTTATGAGGATGCCGGAAGTAAACTTAAGCTCCATTTTTTTACTCTCCTTACTTTCAAGAAGTGCAGAGGAAATTAAAAGTTAAAGGATACACTGTTTGAAATTCAAAACTCCTATTATTTTTTATGTAGGAAGATGGGTCTCCTTGCTGCTTCAATAGCTTGGAAACTGCATAGAACGTATCAGTTTATAGCTGATTGAAAGGGCCTCCAAAACATAGGGTGATATGGTATTGGAATGAAGTTGAGAAGTGTATCAAAGAAAAGCAGAAACGGTAGAATGAGTGGAAAAAAAGGTTACATAAATAAGGATGGGTGTCTGGTGATAAAAGGCACATCAGGAAGAGTGATCTACAAAGCCAAGGTGACGGTTGAGCAAGGTAGGTATCCAGATATATTTCAAAGGGATGACAAAAAGAATAAAGCATTTAAGAAAGTTAAAAAGATGATAAAGACAGATATGTAGAATCATGCTGACAATTCTCTCGACAATTGCCAACCCTAACGCTTGTGTGTATTGTGGTTTTCTATTCGTTTTCATCTCATTCTCATTCTGACCATGTTGTCTTGGCAATTGCCGAGGGTGCGAACACTGGTTCACAAATATAAAAAAAATAAAACAACACAAACTCTGACACATTGTGTATAGATCAGTCGTACTCTGAGTATGTGATAAAGGATTCCAAAACATTGTTTATAGCTGTCTGTTGAGGCATCACTGTCAGTCAATTGATCAGTTCATCTCTTCATCTGATAAATCTCTGCCCGATCTGCTTTGAGTTGCAAACTGTTACCAACTGTCACAAACTAATTCAATGTACCATTGTCTGTGGACCAACACACGTTGTGTGCAGTTTCAGTCGCAAAGGATATATTTCTGACAAACCCACTTAGCAACAAAATCACACCCCTTCACTATTGAGGTCCCTAAATGCCAGAAAGATTTCTACTCTAATAGTTTTTTCCCTCGAACAGCTAGATATTGGAATTCCCTTCCTGCTACCTGCTTCCCTGACTGTACTGATATGCAGAAGTTTAAATATAATGTAAACCAACATCTTGTTAATCTTTCCTAGGCATGGTCCCAAATAGTACATCCAAGTGGTGATATGCTTTGTTAGGGGTTAACATGAGTTTAAAAAAAAAAGAGACCAAGACAAAGAATAGGAAATAACTCCAACTTGCTTTTTATTTGTAGCAACATTTATTTCCTCATTGCTACAGCTGTGATGTCACCCACGTAATCTAGAACATTCTCTACGTCTCTCATGAGATCTCATCTCCCACGAGATCCCAAACATTATCATGTCTCTCATATAATCATTCTCTTTCTTTATAGTCCCCCCCCACACACACACTGGTGACGTCACTTCACATGCATTTACATATGCGCATCTGCAGTATCTTACATCAAGATTTCTAAATATATTGACTCAGGATCAGAAATCCTATGTTTGGTCTTTTGTCTTGGTCACCGCCTCACCTGATTAATGGAAACTGACTACAACCACGTTCAGCCACTCCACGCTGACTATACATCCTACTATCTTTGTGCATCTTGACGAATCATTTTTTTTAACATTCTCATGGTTTTTGGTTACTTTCAACAATGTTTTCCTTTTTTTTTATGAATCACTTCCCAACACTCCCCAGGGTGGTGTCTTTGAGAAAGAGGAATACCCATAGTATTACCGATATTGTTGGAGAGAAATACAGCAAAAACGAAAATGAGGTGCTAGCAATAAATGAACTGGACAAGAAGGATGCTTGGGAAAAAGCTATTATGAGGTCGAGAAAATTTACGAATTGCAGAAACCGTATCAGTAATAGCCATAAGAGCTGAGGAATCCATAAGGAAAAAAAAAAAGCAAGACTGCAAGACCCTAAGATATTATCACAGAAATGTTGAACATTGCGGATTAAACAGGAATCGAGAGGATCAGACTTGACAAATGAGACCATAAAAGAAGGGGGGGGTCGCAAAATACAGAGATCTTTGTACAATTGTGAACTGTTAAAAGGATAACCAAAGAAACATTTCACAGATGTTTGCAAATTAAAATTTTATTAAGGGGTTTTGGGCACTCACGTATAAAACTTACCTAAAAACTGCAAGAGTTAGAGGTGAATGGAATAAATTCAGGGAACTTTTACAATTATTAATCTGCAGAAGATTACTATTGTTAGCCAAAGAAAAAGTTTATCAAGCATGTGTACATCGTTTTATAATGCATGAAAAAGAACTTAGTAAGAGTTGAGTGTATATTGCATGGAGGGAAATGATTTGAGAATGATATAAATATGTAATGCGAGTCTTAAAAACAGACTTAAATCTGATGACCTCAGAGGATTATTAAACCTGGAAAGTATGTGACACCCACCGACAAGTTGTCGACCCGAAACGTTTATTATGGCTTTCTCCTCCATCTTCATCTTCTAATTCTGACCGTGTTGTCGTCTTGTTAACACTGGCAACCATTGATGGCAGAGCAACTTGCTTATTTGGAATACAAATTAAAACACAAGTAATGCAGGTATACATGTAATTCTTTGAACTGCAACTAGTACAACATTTAAATTTTATTTTTGACCAGTTTTAAAGATGATATCGGTAAGATGTCATCCATTCTTTTCTGTGCACTGAGTTAATCAAACTCTGAAGTTTCGGTCAACTTTTTCCAACATATTGATGGGTATGTTGGCAACAGCTTGACGAATGTTGTTTTTCAGGTGGGCCAAGGTGCTAGGACGATCGTTGTAAACAATTGATTTCAGATGTCCCCATAAAAAATAGTCACATGGTGATAAATCAGGGGACCGTGCTGACCAATGCAGATTGCCCCTCAAGGAGATGAGATGTCCTAGGAAATTCTGCCGCAAAACAATCATCGACATGCAGGCTGCATGTACCATGGAAAAATAAACAAAAAATAAATAATACACATTAAGAACACAACTTTAAGCCCCACCCTCTCGAATAAGTCCATCCCTACCGTCTTTGGAAGAACCATCGTTTTAGGGTGTCAATTTTAAATAGGTAAGTTGCTCTGCCTCATCCTGTATAAAAATAAAATAAAACAAACACAAGTAAAACACAAACACCAATGCTTCACATATATGTCAGTTAGACTCTGAGCATGTGCTTCTACATGCTAAGGTTCACATGCATGTTCTGTTGAGGCTGTGTCAGTCACGTAGTCAGTTCATCTCCCATCATCCTCAGGAACCTCCGAGCAACCAACTGCCCTCGTTCATATCCAAAATCCAACTGTCCACCTCATAGTTCAGGTCTCAACTAACTAAGCATCTGACTGACCCCCTACCCCGTCAAGTGTCATTACTATTGTTCTCTTGACTCATAGTTGCAACAATGTATCGTCTGCAGAGAAGTGCTATTAATAAATCAGATTTTACCTTGAGATAAGTAGTTCACAGAGGTTGGCCAGTGTATATCTGTTGTATGGAATCTTGGTCTAATAAATATTGAGGAACTATTTTCTTATTTACTACTTACCCATGAGATGTGACCCAAGGTCAATTTAATATTGAAGAAAATCCAGCTACTAAAAAGGATTGGATTAGGACAAAAATTTAAATGGCCTCAGATTAGAAGGATTTCTCCTCCTGTTACTGAAGAAACGCTTATACATAATCCTAGTCTATAAATAAATAGAGGGTGTAAAAATGTAAAAACGAATAGCTACCTCCCTCTCATATTTATTTATTTCAATGTTCTTATCATTTTCTTCTAGCTGAGGATAGGGCATCCTGCTGGATGCCAGACATTCACCTGCTATCTCATACATTGTAACCTAGAGGTCTTTTTAAGATTCTAACCGCCCCTTTAAGTGCAAATAAACTTATATAAACATAAAAACAGGTTACACAAATTAAACAACGCTTGGATGTATATACATCCTATTGAGACTGTAAGATCAACTAAATATAGCTCTACTTTGAATAGAGAACTTTTAGAACAACAATACTGGTTCAAACTTGTTATACAATTAATCGTAAAAATTGTAAATGCTAATTCTCATCGGAACAAGTTTTTTTCAAATCAGAATTTTCCATAAGTACCATACAAAACAAATATTCAATACGTTTGGAAAGTTTAAAATGCCACTCAAAAACAGAACCAAATCAACAAAAATGAAGTCCTTCAATATCTTGATAATCATTTATTAAATTTCATTCTGCATCAGAATGCATATTTAGATCCGAAAACGAAAATGATGCTGGCCTTAACAGAGTTGAGAGGAATAAGATAACGAAATAGGATATGAAAAAAGAAACTGAAACGTTAAGGTCTTCATCATTTCAGTAATTGCATAAGCAATTGGTCTCATGAGAAAGAATTTCAAAAACTACCTGGCGAATATACCCGGTGAACAAAGTGCAAGGGAAATACAAACAATTACACTCATAGAAATGGTTAGAATCTTAAAAAGATCTCTCGATTGTAGTGATTAAAATAGTGGGTAAATGCCTGACATCTGATAGAATGCTCCGTCCCTAGCAAAAATGAAATGATAAGAAAATTAAAAAAAAAATAAATAAATAAATCATGTACATCTGTCATATTGATTAAAATCCAGGGGAAGTAATTACAATAAAGGAAATCAACTCTCAAATCCTAAGAATTGAAATAACAGCAAAAGTGTACCAATTGATCAAACGCATCTAAAAATTAACTGAAAATACTCAACACAGATAATAAAAATAATTCATACCCACTCACATATAAACTACAGCATAAAACATAAAAATACATACAAAACCCTATACACACACACACACACGAGATGCCTTCAAGAAGTTTCTAGACTTTTTTGTATTAGCAGTTTTATTGATAGTACACACATGAAACTCTAATCTCCTCCGGTTGCAATGCACTTGTACCATTCCAACAAAGCCCCATGGAAGTCCTCTTGTGTAAGCATATCAATGACCTTTGTTCCAGCCTCTTTCATTTCCTCGATTGTCTCATAACGACAGTCTCAATGGTTTTCCTTGAGCTTAGGGAATAACTAAAAGTCATAGGAAGCATGGTCTGAACTATAGGGAGGGTGAGGAGCTGTCTTGATTCCCATCTTGACTAAATAGTCTGTGACAAGGATGGAGTTGTGGACTTCACCCTTTGGACAAACTTTGAGCAAATCTTTCGCATCTTCAGTTCCTTATAAATAATTGTGTGTACAGTTCCCCACATTGACATCAAACTGTGCATTTATTGTGTCTTTAGACATACGAGAGCCCTTAACCATGAATTTTTTTATTTGGATAATCAACTCGGGTGTTCAGACTTCCTTACTCCGCTCACACCTCTCATCATCTCTCAGAGACTCCCTGTCTTCCTTGAATCTCTTATGCCACTCAAAAGCTGATGCCCGATTCATGCAAGATGGCCTAAAAGCAGTCTGAAGCATTCCATTCGTTTCTGTGACATTTTTTCCAAGTTTAAAACAGAATTTTATTTCATATCGTTCTTCTAAAGTGTCCTCACGTCTAGACTGCATTTTTTAAATTCACCAGCTGTGACAATCAGGCTTTAGTAGGGTGTACCCTAATTTTTGCTGTAGCTGTTCATTTGAGCCTGAAATAAAAATTGGTCAATCACCTCATAAGATGTATAGCAATAACATACTCAATTTTCAAGAGTCTATGACAATTTGAAATGCCTGTACCAAAAAAGTCTGAAAACTTATTTACGGCACCTCACATATATATCACACACACACAGAGTTGGAAACTGTTGTATCATTTTTCTTTATATATATATATATATATATATATATATATATATATATATATATATATATATATATATATTTGAATCAAGTAAAGAATAGATACCCTATAGTAGAAGACGACCAGCTCACGTTTCAAGTGACACCATTGATTCGACCTTGACCTTGACGCACAAGCACGTGGCATTGGTTGTTTATAAACGCGTCAAATAGCAGACATAGTCGAATATTTGCAAGCAAGATTTTAAAAAATATATTTACAAAACTTTTGAAGATTTAAAAGAAAAATATATATTTACAAAACATTTTTTTAAGTAAGTAATAAAATAAACCTATTTAAATGGGTGCCTTTCTGAGTGCGTTTTTAATATATTTACAGAACTTTTTAATAAAACTTATTATTATTATTACAGCAACAACAACGACAATAATAATAATAATAATAAAATAAATAAATACATTTAAGCCAAACTTATCAATGTCAGAAACAAATATAAAATAATTGACTTGTTTGGATTTTGCGACCAAGATTGATTTTTATCTACAGTGTTTTTTTTTTTTTGTTTTTTTTTTTCTGTGTGCGTTTTTGATACAATTCAAAATAATTATTCTTTAAAACATTAACGTTGGTGATAATTAATATATTTTTAAATATTAAATTTTGATTTAATCTCATGATACCCTCACGTGATCAATTTATTAAATGACAAAAAATTCAAAAGTAATATATTTAAAACTTAAAATAATAATTATTATAATTAGAATAAAAATAAATAAAAGGAATGAGCTATATTAATTACAAAACATTAAAAATCGACGTCCTGTTTATTAAAAATACATAATTTTAAAAACTTAAAAATAAAATTATTTAAACCAAACTATAGCAGAAACAAATATAAAATAACTGACTTGTTCGGATTTTTGCGAATGTTTCGTGGGTTTTTTGCGACCAAGATTGATTTTTATGTACAGTGGGGTTTTTTTGTGTGCATTTTTTATACAATTCTATATTTATTTAAAGTGCGATGTATGTTGGTGGTCAGTGAAAGAGAAATCCTTCTAGGCCGAGGCAATTTTTATGCATAATAAAATCACAAGTATAAGCAATCGAGATTTAAAAAATATATTATATATCACAAATCTTTTTTCTTATAATTGTTTCTGCCATTAATAAGTTTGGCTTAAATTTATTTATTTATTATAATTATAATTATTCTAAGTTTTATTAGAAAGTTCTGTAAATATATTAAAAACGCACTCAGAAAGACACCTATTTATTTAAATAGCTTTTATTTAAATACATTCGTTTTGTTACTTACTTAAAACAAAATGTTTTGTAAATATATATTTTTCTTTTAAATCTTCAAAAGTTTTGTAAATATATTTTTTAAAAATCTTGCTTGCGAATATTCGACCATGTCTGCTATTTGATACGTTTACAAACAACCAACGCCATGTGCTTGTGCCAATGTCATGGTCGAATCATCAGTGTCACTTGAAATGTGCGCTGGTCGTCTTCTGCTACAAGGTATCTATTCTTTCTTTGATCCTTTTTAATAATATTTTACATATATAAAAGTTATCCATGGACATACATTTCATGCTAACTTTTGCATTTCAAACTTTAAAGCAAGCAATTATATATAAAAAATAATTTTATAAAATCAGCAGTAGGTTCTTTAGAGCGTAATGTAAACTACAATGTATTGTGGACTAAGTCGCTGTGAGGAGGCATGTGAAGCTTCCTCCCAGTGAACTGCAATGTGGTGTCCTCAACTAGAGCAATCCAATCAATCGATTTGATTGAAAAATATGAGTGTGAAACATTCATTTATCATTATTCAATCCTGGGCAATGTCAGGTCTCCCTGCAAGAATATATATATATAAGATACAAGAGTTTCCAACTCTAAGGAACAACTGCAGAAAACAGGATGTGAATGACAATTATTCTTCTGTATTGACACAAATACATTTTTTTTTTTTTTTTTTTTTTTTTTTTACATAGGCACCACCACTTATCAAGGCCAAGAGGCCACTCGACGATAAGGGTTAAAGAGTGTACAGTAGAAATTGAACAATATAGTAATCGTTAGTAATGGAAATTCGGTAAATTTGTTAACTTATATGGAACGGATCATCAAAAACTTGAAGACAACCATATTGTAGTCAGCTGGAAAGCAGAAAAACGGAAGACAATTCCATAGGCGTGCAGTTCTAAGAAAGAAGCTTTGCTCATGGAATCTTCGTTTAGGTTTAGGCACAGATAAAGCGTGGGGGGAATTATTGATAGTGTTTTCTGCTAGACAGGTGTTTCTTGTGAAATTTTGGTGAGGCGGGGGACTATAGATTGGAGCTCAGCTGAGCACTTGCCATGAAAATAACAATAAAGCAGAGACAAACTCGCAATATCTCTTCTGTGAGACAGAGGTTGCAGGGAAAAGAAAAGGACATCCTCTACGAGGCTGCAAAGTCTATTTTGAACTCTATCAAGGCAGGATGTTCTTTCTAGCAGCTCCTGCCCAAATGTGGCAACAGTACTCCATTCTAGGACGTACCTGGCTCTTATATAGATAGAGAATTGCATCAGCAGTGAAATATCTACTGGATCGATAGAAGGATCCCACCATTTTTCCAGCAACTTTGGCAACGGATTTAATGCATGTGTTCCATTTCAGATCAAGAGTAAAGGTCAAGCCCAGAGCTTATCAAAACATGAGGCCTTCCCAAGACGAGAGCCATTCATTTCAATTGATGCCAGATAGGGATCAGAGCGTTGATCATGTAAAGATAAAAGCTTGGTTTTAGATGCATTAAAAATAACAAGCCACCTCTTTCCCCATTGTACCACTTGCTCAAGATCAGAGAGAGAATCAGAGAGAACTTGGTCGTTTATGGTCTTAGATGTGCTACCATAGATAGTAATGTCATCAGCATAAATGTCTATGAATGATGTAAGGATATGATTTGGAAGATCATTAATGTAGATCAGGAAGAGAGTTGGGCCAAGAATGGACCTCTGGGGGATTCCAGCATTAATACAGAGAGCTTCTGATTTCTGCCCATCAACCACTACTCTTATGAACCTATCAGAACGAAATTATTTAATAATTGAGAAGACATTTCCAGCTATAGCATAGCTGGAGATCTTGTGAAGTAAACCTTTATGCCATACTCTATCAAAGGCCTTTGATATGTCAAGAGTAAATGCCCTAGAAAGGTAGCCTCCGTCAAGAGATTCACTAATCCTATGAAATATAACTGTCTGTAAGCACATCTGCTGTAGATCTAGCAGAATGGAAATCATATTGCATGTCACTAAGGTTATTTTTGCTGAGACATTTTGGTCCTCCTATTTATCGGAGAGACCTACGTTTTCAGCGGCGTCCATCGTTATTCTGGACGATTGCCAGATAAGCATCTATTAGAGTTTCCTGAAATTTTTCCACAAATTGTATTTCATTAACTAGATGTGTACAGTAAAGAAATTCTTTTTGTAAAAATTCCTGTTGCGTCCCCAGGGGCTCAAAAGAGGTAAAAAAATGCCTCAAAATGGCCAAAAATGACGTTTGGCCCTATAACTTTTTATCCATCCATTAGATTTTTCTGAAACTTGACCAAAATGTGGAGCTCATTGTTCTTAATATAAATCCAGTATGGGTGATCCTGGCAAAATTCTGGTTTGCATCCCTGGGGACTTTAATGCTAAAAACGCTCCTTTTTGTTGCTCTTTTTTCATATTTCTCAACAAAAACTTGATATGTCTGACCATATAGCAGTTTTTCATGGTGGTCAACTCAAATATACATGCGTTAAGGCCTGAAACCGCACCGTTATCCAGTTACACTGGAATTTGGCATCCCCAGGGGCTCAAAAGAAGTAAAAAAAAATGGCCAAAAATGACACTTTTTGCCCCATAGCATTTGATCCATCCATTAGATTTTCATGAAACTTGACCAAAATGTGGAGGCCATTGTTCTTAATATAAATTCAGTATGGGTGACCCTGGCAAAATTTTGGTTCGCATCCCTCTGGGACTTTTAAGGCTAAAAAAACATGCCTTTTGGAGCTCTTTTTTCATATTACTCAAAAACTTGATATGTATGTCTATGTAGTGGTTTTCCATGGTGCTGAATTCAAACATATGTCTTAAGGCGTTAAACTGCACCGTTTGTCCATTTTCACTGGGATTCAGCATTCCCAGGAGCTCAAAAGGGGTTACAAATGCCCCCAAATTACAAAAAATAACACTTTTTACCCCATAACTTTTGCCTCATCTATTAGATTTTTCTGAAACTTGATGAAAATGGCCCTTCACACTTCTCACATTCAACATTTCTTCAATATTTTTTGTGGCGTCATCTCACATGCAGCACCAGAGGGGGACCATGCACGCGCGGGTTGTTTATTTTAAATCTGCAGTTTTTCCATCTAAAGGACTTAGTTGAAATTTTAAATAAAATTTATTAAAAATTTCTTTAAAAATAGATAAAGAAAAACAGAAAAGCAGGATTATATTTTTTCTGTAAATATTTTATTTCTAAGTGAAATTTTGAAAGTTTTTTTTCTTATAACAACCACTTTTATTTAGAAGAATTTCAATGCATGACTACAATCAAATTTTCTTCAAGCAAATTTATTCCTTCTGTCCTTGTACATAATTTCGCCGTTACGTATTTTCGTTTCTCGATCTTCCTGTCAAGCAAAACAAATGCATTAGAAAAAAAAAAAAATTGAGGGAGGGGGGAAATTTCTTGTTTCTTTAAAATTATAAAAATGCATTCAGGAATATCGGAATTAATCATTTGTAAGAATGAGAAAGAGAACTATTTTCTTTGGAAAATTGGAGAAGGAGAGTATTTGAAGATACCATAATACACTGTGCATGACAATTAAGTTTACTGAATCATAGAATCATTAATATGATAAAATTAATCTGTAATGAATTTTTCATAATAAATCAATCATTTGATCTTTTTTCCAATTTCCTTTAATTCTTTCAAAACCTTTGATAAAAAAAGTTAATAAATTATGTTCTTAGAAATTGCTTATACAAATATTTATCCTTATATGGTTTTGTGACCATTTTGTTTTATGGCATATGAACCCTTTTTCGAGTTTTTTTTAATAATGAATCCAGTCATTTAGGTAAAAACTGTTATGCTTCAAGTTTGGCAAATCTTTAAGTATTTATTCATGGTGTTTGATTTGATTGTTTTGTAGAGTAAAATTGTTGTTTTTGTTTTTGCAGAACATGATTGAGTTTTGCAAAGGGGGAAAAAAAACAATAACATAAATGTAGTATTTACAGACAATCTGATCTGGTAGCACCAGGTGTACTCACATGATTTTTTTAAAGACTTTAAAAAAAAAAAAAAAAAAAAAAAAAAAAAAAAAAAAAAGGGAAATTATTGATTTTCTGAGAAAAATTTTGGCTAGTTCTAAGAAACCAGATGAAATTGGGTTTCGGTGACTATCAATAAAGTGGAAACAAGAAGACACAAATAACGTTTATGTAAAAATTTGAACAGAGAAATACAAAGATTAAGGCAATAAGTTTTATTTTTGAAGATATCTAAAATTTTCTTAAATATACGACTTTAAATTTTGCTGTAATAATTTTATGCTTATTTTATTGGGGGGGGGGGGTACTATTGCTTAGAACTGTTTATATACCCCCTATATAATAATATCTACAATTTGAGAACGAGTGTAGCATATAGATTTATTTGTGACGACTTTTAAAAAATTATTGCTATTTTGACTTCTCATGTGTTGATTCGGCTTTTTTCTATAAAAAGCGAAACTAATTCAAAAGCTAACAAATTGTTCTCGGCATCGTGCCGGGAAACGTCCAGAAGCAATCAGCTTTGATCAATCTTGTATATCAGACAGTTGCTATTCAATCTGGACAATTGGGAGCTGCTTTCCCCCTCCCCAACATCTGTTGGGGGAAAAAAACAGTCAAATTTGGGTAAACAAACCCAAACGCTGCATGACTTCTATTTGACCTTCTTAATTAAGTCAAATGGAAGCAGCAGAGTTAACTTTTATTGCGCACGCCTGTTTTTATAGTTAAATAAACAAAAACCGTCCTCTCATGACGAGATCGGTTCTACACATGTGTCAGATGACGTCATGACCTGATTTAGTTTAAATAGTTGAAGAACTGACGCAATTTCATGTACGTCGTGTTAGCTCAGTTGGTTAGAGAGTTGGTTCATTAAACGTTTTGGGTTCGAATCGTGGTGTGAGATGTCTTTCTTTTTTTCGATTTTTTAAATTTAAATATTGAAGCAGGGTTATTTAAGCCATTTTTCACTTAATGTTCGTTTTTTTGGTTTTTTTTTTTACTTTGCTTATTCTTAGGTTTTCATTAACACCCCCACCCCCGACCGACCATATACCCAAAAACACTCGGGTACCCACCGATTTTTTAAATTTTAATATCGAAACAGGCTTAGTTAAGCCATTTTTCACATGGTTTTTTTTTGGGGGGGGGGGATTAATTTTAAGGTTCGTTTTTCTGTTTCCTTTTTTGTTTTTTCGATTTTTACATTTAACATCGTTCGTTTGCCTTACATTAGTTTTTTTTGTGTTTTTTTTTTTCAATGTTTTGATTACAACTCTCTTTTGAACCCTATCCAGGAGTGAGAGACTAGTAGTTGATGCACCAGCCCAAGTGTGACAACAGTACTCCATACATGGGTGAATGGTGGCCTTATAGAGATACAGGATAATTTCAGGCGTGAGTAGCTTTCTAGCATGATAGAGAAGCAAAACTTGCAAATATCTTCAAAAACTATTTTCTTTAATAATTCATTTTCTACTTTATTGTTTTTTTGTAATTTTTGAATATTTTCATTATTGCAACATGACAATTAAGCAGTTATCGTTGGTTTTACTTGTTTTTTTATCTGAGGGATCCAAAAATACCACCAGATTTGTGTAGAAATCAAGCTTCTTATGTGATATCAGATTTAAAAAACTTTCATGTGTGTAGTAATATAAGGAAAAAAAAAATGATGTGGCTGAGATGGTACCGATTTTTTTTTGGGGGGGGGGATATTCATGCAAACACTATAAAGTATCTTTGAACCAAAAATGGTGGAACCAAAAATGGTGAAACATTCTTTTTTTTTGCTCACTCGCAGTGCCTATTCAAAGGTATGTCTTTTTTCCCGGTGGTTTAGAAACATCTTATTCGGTGAAGCAACTAATATAGGTATATAAAATTCACATTGAAATAAGTTTTAGAAAGTAAAGTTGAACAGTGAAAAAGGTACAACATTCTCGAACTTATCAGATATTCACAACAAAAACCAACATACAACAACATTATCTACATGGGTTATTCTCATTAATTTTAACTTTTGAATAAATTTTAAATAGTTTTACTTATTACGACTTATAACATGGATGAAGTTAGCACCGTTGATGTTTATTTAGTGACTGCATAAAAGTTTTTATTTGGGGTAAAACTTTTGAGCTGTTAACATTGTTAAATGAACAGAACATCCCTGATGCAACATATCTAATAAACAAACTTTTCATATTTTGAGTGGGAATGGCATCGTCATCAACAAAGTTTGTTAATAGATCACTTTATCGTGTTTATATATGACATATTCAAAAAGATTCAGACCTTCTTATGCAGCATATCCATCAGATAGTGTTTGATGCAAAAACAATGCCCTACAATCTCAACTGTTGTAAGAATTAGCTAGTAAACCTATGGAGGCGGTGAAGTGGACTTCATTTGCCATTAACTTTGGTACAAGTGAAGTACAAGTTCAGTCGAAACCTTGAGTATATGATCCGCAGACAATTTATAAAAAATCGCAGTCATAGAAGAACACAAGAAAAAAACCTGTTTAGGCATTAAAAGTAGTTTGATGTTGTTTTCGTTAATAAATAGTTTTAAATAAGGAATCATTTAGAGTTAAAATTTGAGTTTTGTTGCTAGATAAACATGACGTCAGGTCAAATTCAGTGGTCATTTTGTTTTGCTTCGGCTTCTTCACATAAACACTTTTTACACACGCTTTTTTCAATTTTAGATGCATAATACCAACTTTTAATTTTTAATGGAAATGATTCCTTATTTAGCAATATTTAATGAAAACAACATAAAATTACTTTTAATGCTTATGCAGATTTTTTTTTCTTATATTCTTCCATGAGCGTGACCGTTATAAATTGTCAGTACACAATATATTCCTTATTGGTACAGCATTTTCTTTTGATTCAGAAATTCCCAAAATATTAAGTTCACATAGTTGATGATAAATGATCTCCCTTACTTTGTCAGCATTCAACAACATGAACTACAAAAAGAACCAAAAAGATAAAAATAAAATGTAATCCAAGAAGGAAGTAACTTGGGTGCTTGTTTACATTAACGATCTATTAAACCAACGCATTTCAGGTGAAAACATTATTACATAGTTACATGTTATGGCAAAATTAGTAGAAATTCCAAAAACTCCAAAATATGATGCAGTAGATGTGCTAGATGTATTTTTAACAAAAAAAAAATCAGTCACAATTACGTTCTGAAATACTTACTTTTAAAAATGGCAGCCCCTTAATTTGTTAATTTAAGTCAATGATTATCTCCCTTGTTTGGTCACACAACTCTTTCACATAAAAAACATACAATAAAACAAGATAATTTGATAAATTCTATTTTTACTTGTAATTAATTTTTCTACTGGATCATTTTTTGTAATTTTGGGAGTTTATACTAATTTTGACATAACACTTAAGTACATAAGGTTTTCATCTGAAATGCATTGGTTTAAAAGATCACCAATGCAAACAAGCACCGTAACTTAGCAATTGCTGTGCTTATCTATTAGCCAATCAGAATTGACCCCAGTTATTCATTAGTTTTGAAAGGTATGGAGTTTGGGGGATGGTATGATGTTACTTTCTGTTCTGTTAAATTTTTTAAAAAAATTTTCAAAAGAACCAAAATGTTGATCGTATTTAATTTTAGGGAATGGTTGACAAAAAAGAAAAAAAGTTGAACAAAAAAAAAGGAAATCTTATTACTTACTCGTTCCCTGTGTACAAAATATCCGAGAATGGCCATTGGAAGGACGACAAGGTTGAGACCGATTAATGTTGATTTTAAAGTGATCCTAAAGTAAGGGAATCCGGTGACACGCATCGAATAGAAACGTTGAAGTTGAGGATCAAACTAAAGACAAAAAAAAACAAATAAAATCACACAAAATAAAGGCTTGTTGCTTTACCACATGTGTAGGGGAGGGGGGGGTTAGAATTTTTAAAAAAGGAAGTTCTGGTCCAGAAAAATCTATATAAATGAAAATATATTCCAAAAATCACGTAAGTTGATCAAGTAGTTTTATTTTTTAATGAGAAAATCAAAATTTATGAGTATCAAGTCTTGATGATGAGCATAGCATTAGATGTTGGCAATGATCATTTAAGAGCCTTAGTCGAAGCCAATCCATGTACAACTGTTCGAGAATTGCTTCTGAATTAGACGTAACATGTACAATTTCCAACCACTTGAGAAAGATTAGAAAGACAAAATAACATGATAAATGGGTGCCTCATGAATTGAACGACAACCAAAATAAACGCTATTATGAAGTATCATCTTTTCTTCTTTTACGCATCAAGAATGACCTGTTTCTCAACTGACTTGCGACAAAAAATGAGTTCTTTATGACAACTGGAGATGCTCGGCTCAGTGGTTAGATGCCTACGAAGCTCTGCAAGACTTCTCAAAGCAAGAGTTGCACCAAAAGAAGGTCATGCTGACCGTTTGGTGGTCTGCGACTGGTCTCATCTATTACAGTTTTTTTAATGCAGGCAAAACAAGAGCAGAAGTACTGTCAGCAAAAAGATGAAATACAAATGTCAAAGTTTTTAGAAACTTCGACAACAACACCCAGCATTTGTCAACAGAAAAGGCCCAATTCTCCTCCATGACAATCCTGACCACATGTTGCTAAACCAACCCTGCAGAAGTTGAACAAATTGGGCTATGAAACTCTGCTTCATCCGCTATACTTTCCAGACCTTTCACCTATTGACTACCACTTTTTCCAGCATCTCAACAACTTTTAGCGTGAGAAATGCTTCAAAAACCTAAGCGATATCAAAAATGCCTTCAGCAACTTCATTGCCACCAGAATGCAAGATTTTTACGTTACTCGCATAAATACACTTGTTTTGTGTTGGCAAAAGTGTGTTGATTCTGATGGTGCTTATTTCGATCGATAAAATTTTGTTTGAGCCGAGATATGTTCATCTGAATTTAAACATTAAAAACCGCAAGGATTTTCTTGTCAACTTGATAATATCAGGGGAATTCTGGATGAGAACCAAAACAGTGTTATTATGTACTAGTTTGAAAAGAAAATGCAAACTTATTCTTATGCAAAAGAGTTGTTTGTGTATATGTCCAGCTAGAGAGGAATAGGCTTGGTAGAGAAGTAAGAGGGGATTAAAGAGAGGGAGAGAGGTGTAAGAAAGGGGAGAGGAAAAAGAGAGATGGATAGAAAGAGTTAGAGAGAGAATGGAATAAAAGGAGGGAGTAAAAAGAGAGAAAGACAGATAGAAAGAGAGAGAGGAATAAAAAGGAGGAGAGGAAAAAAGGTAGGACGGATAGAAAGAGTTAGAGAGGGAGGAGTAAAAAAGGGGAGAGGGAAGATAGAAAGACGTATAGAGAGAGAGCTAGAGAAATAGAAGTTTTAATAGAAATATGCTACACTTTTGGCCCGGGGCCATGCCAGGGAGTTCTGCTAGTAATTTATATCTTACCATATATTATTTATAAAGTTTTGATTTTAAAGAGAAAGGGTTGTTTGATGTTGCTGAGCATCATTCATTCATTTCATATGAAGGACTTAGCAACGATAACTAAGTTATTAACATACAGTAATTCCCATAGATAACCAAAACACTCTTGACAGTGCTTCCAAGACTATGATGAAAAGTATAAGGCCAAGGACAGATCCCTGATGAACTCCAACTTTAACATTGAAGCTATCACTGCATTATTCACTCATACTCTACTGCTAGCATTGTACGAAACTGACATGCTACTCCTCTATGTCCACCTCCCACATTACCCACCATAACACCCGTATGGGGGACTCTATCAAAGTTTCTTTCCAGGTCCATGAATACCAAGTAAATTCTCCTGTCTGTAAATCCATATCTCTCTTGTAGTTAGTGCATGATTATTGACGCCAGTCAATTGTGCTCCTGCCAGGTACAAAGCAAAACTGCATGAATTATTGCTGGCATTCATTTCCCAATATCTTTAAATGTGAAAATTATTTCTAGAAAGATATCGAATACTTACGGGAGGGACCACATGAAGATTGCCAATATTCCTAAGTGAAAGTATTTCTGTGGAACAAACTGGATTCGAACTTGACACACCCGGATTGTAAGTCAGTGTCGTTAACCATTTAACCACTGCCACCTCCCTGATGATGATGTCTACTACATGTTCAATCACTTTCATTTCTTTTTCTAAGCCTCCATAATTATCACATGATCGTGCATCTCTTTTTCCCTTTATACAACAATTAACAATGAAACTCTCTCATCTTAGCAGGCTGAGATAAATCAGATGCAGTTTCGTTTTGTACCTGGCAGTTGCACAATTGATGCCATATCTATCATATGCTAACTACAAGAGAGATATGGATTTGCAGACAGGAGATTCTACATGGCATTCATGGACCTGGAGAGAGAATTTGACAGAGTCCCCATAGTGATGTTATGGTGTGTAATATGAAAGGTGGGCATAGAGGAGTGGCTTGTCAGCCTTGTACAAAGTATGTACATAAACGCTAGCAGTAGAGTAACACAGTAATAGCTTCAATGTCAAGTATGTGAAAAACAATTTTTCCCCTAAAAAATTCAATGACGGCTCAGTTGAGAAAAGGAAGCAATGTGCACCTACCTTGTTTTTCTTTTTTTTTTTATACAGTGGTCACCACTTATTAAGGCCCGGAAGCCACTCAGGGATAAGGGTTATTGAAAGTACATTACGTTAGTGTGGAGATTTGATGAAGTGTTTACTTAAGGGGGCGGTTCATTAGGAATTTGTTAACGTTGGACTTGAAGACATTCAAGTTGTAGTCAGGTGGGAAGCAGGCAGACGGAACAGAGTTCCACAGGCGTGCAGTTCTAAGAAAGAAGCTTTGTTCATGGAATCCACGTTTTCCACAACCTGCCAGTCAGTTAATAAGTATCTTGCCAGCAAAACTCAGGTAATTATGAAGTAGCTTCCTGGCACCAGCCACCAATGCATTAAAAAAAACTCATCTCAACAGGAGAGAAATCTCCTTTTAAATAACCAAATGGTCATGCAATTACTCTCACCTGACCTAGGAAAAAGTTTTAAAACAGCTGAGAAGGCAATGTTATCGCCTTTTGTTAGTAAGCAAGGTAAATGCACATTGCTCTCCCTAGAATGGCAACCTTTGTTTGAAGTTAGTGTCCCTAATGATGGAGGTCTGAACAGAGTTGAAAGAGAGAAACAGACCAAACAACGTCTCATATATGATATGAAAAGAAACTGGAATTTTAGGGAGATAGCAATCATACCAGTTATTATAGGTGCCACAGGGCTTATGAAGAAGAACCTGAAGTCCTACCTACCTAATATTCCTGGTTAACCAAGTGTAAGGGAAATCCAAACATTTGCACTTAAGGGAACAGCAAGGATACTAAAAAGAGCTCTCGGTTGGTTTCAATAAAAAGCAGGGGAATGTTGGCAGCTGGTTTGGCTGCCCCATACCCAGCATTACAATCTTCAAATAAAGAAAAAGCAATCATTAATCCTTTTTTGTCCACAAGTATGGAGTTCACCAGGGATACTTAGCCTTCTATTTTTCATCATAATCTTGGTAACTGTTAAGAGAGTTTTGGTCGAGCTATCAATGGATATTACTGAATGTTGATCATTTAGTTATTGTTGCTAAGTCCTTGGGACAGTTAAAGAACAAACTGGAAATACAAAAAAACGATTTGGAGGTCACGAGTTTGAGTGTGAACTTGCCTAAAACCAAAGAGATGATGTATGGCTCTCGTCTACAATTCCAAAGGAATTGTAGTTCGTATCCTAGTTTTGTATGTTATAAGGGCATTAGATACAATATAATCTGTGCTTATTGTGGGTCCACAAAAAGTGAAGTGATCCAAAGGGTAAGTTAGACCTGAACTCCAACTACAAGTGTAGGAGGAGATGCATAAGACAGGCGCACCCTCTTGCAAAATTTGAAGGGTGTGTGCGCAAAAACAAACATGGTGACCAGTGAAAACAATACGGAATACAATGGATAATAAATGTCTTAATATCATTGCCTTTAGATTAATAAATGAAAAATCCTTTCTACACAAGGGGTGTGCGCTTTCTCGTTGAGTGGTTCCAATATAGGGATCGATTTACTAGAATGTTGGGGTTTGTATTACTGTACACATAGATTCGAAAAAGTTGTCAAAAAAACATATATAACAAATAAATGTTATCAAAGGCAAGATAAGTTACTTTTCTACCTAACTGGATATATTTTTCGTGTTTTTACCCAATGTAACATGTTTATTCAGCTCGAAAAGCATACAGTGTTTATCGATGTATTGGAAAATTCAAAATGGCGCCCGACATTCTCTTTAACATGGTAAGTTCAGGAAAAGATGTTATAAATAATAAACTAGACAAAATACTGTTAGAAATTCGCTCATTATATGTTACCGTGACATAAGTTGACATATATTCGGTGTTTTTTTAATAGTATTTTGTCTAGTTTATTATTTATAACACCTTTTCGCAAACTTACCATGTTAAAGAGAGTGTCGGGCGCCATTTTGAATTTTCCAATTTATCGGTAAACACTGCATGTTTTTCGAACTGAATAAACATGTTACATTGAATAAAAACAAAAAAATGCATCCAGTTTGGTAGAAAAGTAACTTATCTTGCCTTTGATAATATTCATTTGTTATATATTTGTTTTTTGACAACTTTTTCGAAATAAATGTGTACAGTAATACAAACCCGAATATTGTATTTGAAACTAAGCACTCTTTACAAATATTGAATTTTTTTTCATATATGGTAGATTAGTGTCCAATTTATAATAATCCGGTGAATAAAGATGAAAAGAAATAAAAGTGGGGGAGCATTGTACAGGTTCAGTGAACCTGTACAATGCTCCCCCACTTTTATTTCTTTTTATGAGGTTCACCCTATTTTTTTTGCATGTTAACAAGCCTTAAAAATATCAGGAAATAATTTTTTAACGGTAAGATCTTTTCAAGGCAAATCTTATTAAAAAAAATTTTTTTTTTTTAAGTGGAAATTTTAGAGGTATAAATTTTAAAGTCCCTTTCCCTCCCCTGTTTGAAGTGTTTCTACATGTTTTTAAAATGTTTGAAACTTATGACCCCCCCCCCTTATAACCAAACTTGAAAAAAATGCTAATGATTACATGTTAACTGATGCGTAGCGAAGAAGAGAGTGCTCATTTAATGTTAAGTTTATATAAGAAAATTGATCCCCACTCTAAATTCTTTCTTTCATGTTATCTTTAAATATCGTTTGAATCATAGTAGCCCCAAAAAAGTAAATTTCGATTTATTTTTAGGAGGTAAACTACGCTGTCGCTGGGTTAGGTCGTAAAAAAAGTACCAACTTGAAATATTTTTCGAAAACTGTTTTCATTAATAATTAATTTTCTATTTTATCGTTTTTCATAATTTTCGGATATATTACTAATTTTGACATGGTAATTGAGTATTTAACATTGTGGGTTTTTTTTTTTTCTTAATGAAATTGGCTATTTCGATTTTTGTTTTAATAACGAAGAAGCGACTAAAAATATTGTTATTCTGGAAAACAGCCAAGTTTGCATATATTTTAAAACTGGTAAGCATTAACCAGAAGTAACTTTTCCAGGGTAGTCAAGCCTAAATATCAGCTGACGTGATATTGTAAACAAACACAGACGGAACTTAATGGTCGCGCATTCATAATTTGTATTTTTAACGGGGTTTTCTTAAAAATATCACAAAATGCTGATGAGGTTCAAGTTGAAAATTTTCCATTTCTAACGACCTCAAAAAAGTCATTGTATTGTTTATTTTGTTGTTGTTGCTGCTTTTTACCGATTTCATGAAATAATCTAAAATTAAAAAAAAAAACAATATAATTTTACTTCCATATTTAAACCAATTACTCCAGCATCAGATTTTCGAAATCAGAAAAACAACAACAATAAAACCAAAAAACGGTGAAATTCACTTACGACATAACCTCCGATTCCACGGTGTGGATTTGTTATTTTCTTCTGCCATTCTTCTTTAAGGGCTGCCCTCATCTGTGCTCGTTCCTTCATCGCTTGCATATCTTTCGGCGTTACATCGTACATCTTCCATGGATCCCATGCCTTTTGTGCCATTTTTGGTTCCTTATTATATCATAAACAGACACAAATGAAGGCAACCGCGAAATATGAGCACTTCTCGTGTGTCTGTAGCCGTCCTTGGATGTTAACCTTTCAAAAAAGGTAGAAACGAAAATTCGCAGCCGACGATTCGTACTTTCAAGGGAAGTCACTCTATTTGCATATTTGAATATAGTTATTGTTTATCTTACTTGTGAACTGTGCATTTCGTCTATACATGAATATTTTAGATGACATAAAGAAAATATCGCACATCGAAAATTAAATAGTTTTATTTTTATAAAGAAAATCGTTTTTAAGCGAATTTAGTGTTTTAATGTGCCTTCTCCTTATGTTAAGAATGGCCTTTCTAAAATCTCACCAAGTTTGAATTATTTGGAGTTATTTCACTTGTTCCTTCTGTCTTTTTTCAAGATGGTATCACAAGATCGTCGCTCGTTCTTTAGGAATAAAATTTGATTTTCTTATTTATAAATAAAACTACTTGATCAGTTTACATGATTGTTTGACGTATGATACTTTCTTTTCTTTCTTTTCGTCACAGGTACGTACACCATAGAGATTATATATATAGTGGAAATGGTAATTAATAAAAACTGAAGAAAGTGTTCAATACCGTTGGCGTTGTAGAGCAAATATGCGTTTTATTTTTTATTACCGTATCTTTCTGTTAAGTTTTGGGATGATCACCCCAAAAATAGCGAACATTTCTGTAAAAGTCTGAGGATGCTACAGACGGCAAAAAAAAAAAACAAAAAAAAAACGGCCAAGTAGCTGAAACAATAATGTAACTTAATAGAGAGATACGGTAATAAAAAATAAAACGTATATATAATATATATATATATATATATATATATATATATATATATATATATATATATATATATATAAGGGAAATTCTGGAAAAACACTAAAGAGAGGAATAGCAAACAAGAGAAAAGAAAAGAAGCGAGAGAAATGGAATGATCTAAATAATAAAGAGAAAGATGAGAGATAGAAGGTGGAAGATACAGAAAGAATGAGAGAGTGGGGGGGGAGATAGACAGACAGCCAGAGAAGGAGGAGGGGGAGTAAAAGATTGAAGAAAAAGACAAGGCGTCTATTGTGGCTTTATGAGGGAAGAGAGACGGAGAAAAAGTAAATTTGTCATCACATGCGGCAGTACGACTGCAACAGCCATCAGGTCAACTGGACAGTAGACGTAAACTGAATGCTCTCATCTACACATCTTAATATGGAAAATACCATCGATACGATATTGATACAGTACCAAACACTTCTGTCAACACAACCTGGCATGGCCCTAAACAATTTTATCCACACGGTCTGGCACGGTCCTGAACGATTCCATCAGTACAATCCTTAACGATTCTGTCAATAGAATCATGAACACCTCTAGCGAAATGACCCAACACGATCCTGAAAACCTCTGTCAAAACAATGCAACACGGTTCCAATTGACTTTGTCAAAACGATTCGATATGATCCTAAACAACTCTGTCAAAATGACCCAACACAATCCCAAACATAGCCATTGAAATGACAGTACCAGAGCAATCTTGGCAATTACTCGCTGAACGACTCTGGCGTTGGCTTTTTATAGCCCTTGAACGAACTCATTTTTGCCATAGGTAGGCCAGACTAAGACATTAACACACCAATTCCATACATGCTGTCACACTTCTCCCTGATCTCGAGATCACACAAATGTTGGGTAGGCTATATTTTCCTGGTACTTTGTGCTAATGCTACAGGTTCAGGAACTTCCTTAGTACCATTCATATGTCGCATCATTGAACTCCTCCTGTTCTAGATCCTTGGGGGCATCACTCTCTGAGGAGCTGTTTTCATGTGGTCATTCATGTAGCAGTGGGGCTTTGCCATCTGAAGAGGTAATGTCATCACAGATTATGCAATCATTTTGGCATGCTGGACGCACATCTTTTTTGTGGTGTGGTATTCCATTA